>NC_073388.1:29439107-29701607 GCF_028641065.1 Leucoraja erinaceus | reverse complement strand
ATTAGCTTGTTTGGACATGTGAAAATTAAGAATAGTAATTCATACAGTCAACAATAATGTGCCTTGATTGCAATCACATTGCAACATCCATTAAAGATTCTGCCTCAAAGCAAAAAATATTCATAGAATAGATGAAAGATTTTTGTTTTGTTTTCAATTTTAGAGGTACAGCATGGAAACAGGCCCTTCAGCTCAACGAGTCTGCGCCGAGCACCAGTCGCCCATACATTAGATCTATCCTACACACTTGAAACAATTTACAGAAGCCAATTAATCTACAAACTTGCACATCTGGAATGTGGGAAGAAACCAGAGCACCCAGAGAAAACCCACCAGGTCACAGGAAGAATGTACAACCTCCATACAGAGCGTACCCTTAGCCAGGATGTAACCCAAGTCTCTGATGCTATAAGGCAGGAGCTCCACTGTTGTGCCACTGTGACATCCTCATATGACTACATCACCTTCCACTGTAAATCTTGCTATCTTTTACATATGAATGCATCACCCAGCAGTAAATCTTAAGCAATCTTATGAAAAGATATTCAACTCGTATGCAAAAATTACAAATTCTGTGCTTGACTGACAGGCAGCACCATTGTATTAGTAGGAGGAATAATTGCATATATTATAGTGGACAGTGGGAATATATGTAAATGAACCAGGCAAACATGTTTTATGCCACAAAATTTATTTTTTTCATTGATTTCGGAGCAGAATGTTTTGATTTTAACCATTCAGCTTCACCACTACAATCTGAACATACGTAGACTGTTTAAGTGGGTTGAATATAATATGCATACTCTGTCCATTCATCCTCAAATAATTGCACTGAAATCTGCATTTTGTTTAAATTTTTTAACATTTCTTGCTTTCTACAACATTTCAAATGTTTTTCAACCAGAAACATTGTCTGAAGTTGTCTGAAAATCCTCATTAAAATTCACATTTCATTAATATGGCCTTGAGCTGCCTTGCTATCTCATACACTTGTACTAATTACTAACAGATTCTTTCTCCCCCTTCGATTCTTTAGTCTCGGCTCATTTTTGGCGAGAAAGTAATATTGGAATCACCTCGCTTACAAAGGCCAGTGGGATTTAATTATGGAATAAAAATTCTGAATCGAGATCACCAGTATGAATCTGGTTACTACTAACCAGGTTACTACTAACCAGGGGAAAATAATGCCATCATTTGACCAAAATGTTTTAATGTCAGATTAATGAGTAAGGATACAGTTGATTTTATTTTTGTGGTTCTTATTCTTTAAGCTTCTTCTTGCTGTTCATGTTGTGATTATTATCTTGTGTTCTATTGCTTATTTGGCTGTATCAGAACAGGCCTTATTAAGCTGAATTTTCTCTGTGTATCAACCCAACAGACGTACTGGTATACAAGGAATCACCTAATTTTATTTTAAGTCTCATTTAGGAACCAAACAGGCTCCAACCAGTTAATAGTTTTTATTTAAGCAGCTTAAAAAAAAAATTAATTGGAGATGATTTACAAAAAAAGTGAAAGTTTGCACCATGTATGTGTTACTGAAACTGTCATCATAAATAATATTTGCTGTAAGTATGCGATACATCGACTTTGAAAGCTTGAGTAGAAAAATATTATTAAGCCTATTTCTCTCAAGGGATATCTTCTCACAGCTCTGTTATACCATTTCCCAAAAGTGCTGCATTTCATCTTGGATTTCATCATTTCATCAAAGTGTAACACGACGATTTTGACCTTTTCCAAAATAATGACTAGTAGACCAGATGGATAGTAAATAAAGCATTTGTAAAGGATTTAAAAATTAAAATTCTGGAGAAACACAGGCTAAATACATGTTACATAAAAAACTGAATATATTTAATGTAGTGAAATTCAGGCATTCTACAAATATAAATCCAAAATGCCCTTACATTACAAAACAATCTTGCTGATATGTATAATCTATTTAGTTTAGTTATGTAGATAGACTGGCTTTGAATGTTGGTGGTTGAAATATTATTGATTTATCTGCGTGTTATATACCAAGACTGTATGAAAACTGATTACATACGTGTCAAGCATTTTGTGACATTTTCCTGCATTAAAGGCGATAAAGTGTTACTGTTACTATAGGCATGGGAACCCAAGCAAAATCTCTCCAGTTCAAATGATAACCTAATATGTATGCAGTGAAAAAATTAGAGTAGATCTTGAAATCTATGTTGACGCCGAGAGTGGAAACTAAGCTGGAAGAAATAAAATTATTAATCATTGCACATATTCAACAAAGAGCTAAAACAAAAGTCTTGGAGTACAGGGATTAAAGAATCTGGGGAGAAAGTTGAGAAAGAAATGAAATGAGCAGCCATGGTAATATTAAATATTCCCAGTGATTAAAATGGGACACATAATGTTTATCATAAAATAAATCATTAACTGATTAAACAAATGTTATGGTTGCATGTTATTGACTGTCTTTCACTCATAGAGTCAATCAAAATACAGTGATCCGCGGGTATTGAATCTACGGTCTGAAATCACAGAAGCTTTAAAATCTTCACGTAGTCACTCACGTGACTCCGAAGTAAAATAGTAAGATTAAACGAGAACTTACCAGTTTGAAGTTTGATCTTTATTTTATGAGGAGTTGTGTTGAGGGACTACGTGCCCGCCGCTCCCACCCTAATAAAGATCAAAGGTAGGTTAAGTTTGTATCACGTAGCTTACTATTATCCTTCGGTATATATCATCTGTGATTTCACACCGCTGCTTTGAAGATTGACGCACGTGCGCCTGGACGGGCCTTCTTCACGTAGTCCCTCAATGTAACTCCTCATAAAATGAAGATCAAACTTCAAACTGGTAAGTTCTCATTTAATCTTACTATTCCCCTACTCTGGACAAGAATATTGCTGAACTGGTTACTGGTGTTGTGCTATTGGTTTTATTGGTGTATTGCATTCATAACTGGATCTGTAGTATTATAGCGTGGAGTGTGATTAGTGTGATTATGGTGGATCCAACATTGGCTTTATCATCTGCTGAAAGCTGCAACTGTAGGCAGAGTAAAGGGACAGTATATTTTCCTTTTGCTCTTGAGACTCCGTCAAATGGACATCAGGCTTCAGGTACCCTTTCCATTTTCCTCTGTCTACAGTTTGTGCACGGCACAATTGGAGAAGTGTCTGCATCTGCTTGTCATATACTGCAGGGCACCAGATAACAGACACAGAAGAATCACCATCATCTTAAGCAAATAAATGCCATTTTACTTCGGAGTCACGTGAGTGACTTCGTGAAGAACCCGCTTACAACGCATGCGTGTCATTACGCTAACGCATTGCAACTCGTCATTGTCGGGAGGAAGGACGTTCCTCCCAAACGGCGGGGTTTTCGAACCTGCAACAGTAAGGTAAGTGAACATCGTTCTTTACTTACCTTTTTTCTACAGAAGGCTGTTGGAAGCTGGTGGGGGAGAAGTCTGCAAGCGCCGACAAGGACAGCAGGCAGCCAGCAACGGCCGGTGGCACGACAGTCTCCCTTAGCGGGAGTTCGTGCGACTTCAGCTCCGGGAAGAAAATACCGACAAGGGAGCACTCCGGAGCAGACACAGCCCCAAAGACCGACGCTACATGGGCCTGGGGCTGTGGAACAGGTAAGAAAATTCCTTACCTTTTCTTATTCTTTCCAGGAAGGCTGACGAGCTGCCGTTTCGACAGCAGCAGTCAGCCAGCAACGGAAGTCGGCACCACTGTCTCCCATAACGGGAGCGAGTGCCAACTTCACCCCATACGGGGTGGAGGGAAAAAACAGAGCCAACAACCCACAAAACAGTGGGTTGTATTAGTGCTCTGGCATTTTTTAAAATTAGCGGGTCCCTAGGAACAGAAGGACCAGCCCCGTAAACACCGGGGTCGGTCCGAGCGGCTCGAACCCGACACGGAGGGAACGACGTTCACCAGGGGAAAAAATTAAAAGTCGGGAACAGCAGGTAAGAGACTCTGCGTTTTCCTTCCACTTACCCTTTAGGTGCAGACATGGACCGGGTCCATGTAAGCTGCAGAAAGACCGCGGAGTGCAGGCAGCCGGCAGGAGAACAGCAACGGCAGCCAGCAGCGGCAGGAGCAGCGGCAGTGGCAGGTGCAGGTGCAGCAGCGGCAGCCGACAACGGCAGGAGCAGCAAAGGCACTTCGACTCCCGGAGGGGAAAACACCTGTGCCCGACTTCGCTCCCGCAACAGGGGGCAAATTCATTGCTGGGGCAGTATGCCAGTCTCGCTTTGGAAGCGAGTCTGGCTTGAAGCAGCGCTAACGGCCAGCGCCGAGGCCAAGGACATTGCAGTGCAGTTGACTGGCTGCAATCCACCGTGAGGGACCAGTAATGTGAGTACCGGGGTCGGTCCCAGCGGGTTTTTAGTTAGAGTGATCGCTTCATGGCCTTTTGGCTAAGATCAACTATAGTAGCTGTTTATTATCAGTTTTAAATCTGATACGTCCCTTATCTAAGGACCATATAAGCAGGAGTCCCCAGAACTGAGGGCATTAGAGTGGAGTTGACCGGCTGAAACGACCGCGAGGGACCAGTACCGTGAGTACCGGGGTCGGTCCCAGCGGTCTGAGATAAACGAGCAGCCAGGAGCGCTGAGAGCGTTGGAGCCGGGTTAAAGGAATAGACTAGGTGGAATCAGCTGTGCCAGATGTCCTCCACACCGGCCATATCCACTCCACGGAAGAAAGGACAAAGCTTGAGAAGGAGGACCGTGGAGCAGCGGGCAGCCAACAGCAGCCAGCGGCACTTGAATCAACCGTAGTGGGATCAGCTGTGCCCAATGTCGGGCCTGCACCGGCCAGAGCCATGCGGCCGAGCGGTAGGCTAGACACAAATCAAACAAGGTAGTGGACTCACAAGGGTCCGACTTTGCATAACCGCCGGCGACCAGCGCCCGAGAGCGCTGGAGGAGGTAGAAGTGGTGTATGGAGCCTTCCTCCAACGTGATAAACCCGCAGCAGTACCTTTTTTGAGGGCTGCACAGTGCTTCTACCCCATCAGAGGGGAGCACTGCGGGTCAGTTCTGGGCTGACCTGCAAGAGGGGTCTGCAGAACAAAAGACAAGTGGGCAGGAGGTAAGCCCCACATGGGTACCCCGTGCGGGACCCTAGAGATCTCTAACTCTATAAAAAAGAGTAGGCAGGACCCTGATGGGCCAGAGCCTGGTAAAACAACGTCCCATGATCCTAACACAGCAGGCACTCTGCTGGACATGGTGGCTGATTACTTTAACCAAGTCAAACATGGGTAGACTTGGATCCAGGATGGCAATAGTATTACTATATGTCTGGCCACAAACGCCAACAAGAAATATTTACAGAGATTGGCCAGACATCTGCCACCTGGCAACGGTGAGGCATTACAGGTGCCCAGTGTAAACCAATGCATTTGGCAGCATATGGGGACGAACATCAGGAACCAGGACCTCAAGATCCAGAGAACCTTAAAGGGATTGACGGAAGGCATCATAGCATACACCCGCACCCTGGACTAAACGTAGGTAACCAAAGACCATCAAGACGCACTAGCTCTGTTTTAGTAATATGCAATATGACCTGAACTACATGTGGAAGGCTGCCATTCAGCCAGCACTGGGACCCCAAAAATGCTACCATTTGCAAACAAAGAACCGTGTGTGGACGAAGCCAAGACACTGGGGCTCATCAAGGCCAGCGCAAGGGCCTATTTTGGAGCACGATACCAGATACAGGCAAGGCCATAAAAAATGTGGCTCATACCAGTGGCAGTGCCAGAAATCAATATAACCCGCAGGAGCTTTTTTAGGGTATGGCCAGGGCGGCCACCCTGGAAGATGCGGAAGCCTCAACCTCCCACACAACCCCGAACAAGAGATATCAAACCAGAACCTCCTTTTCAAAAAACCAAGGAAATAACACAACCACCGGTAACCATGGAGGTAGGTGGGTGTGGTTTCTTCTGTTAAAAAGGGACCTACGATGGTGGGGGAGGGGAGGTTGCAACACTACAGTTATGTATGGTATATAATCACTACAGATTCATATAATCTCAGCAGTATTCAGGGTTATCTGATAGGATTTACTCATCCCAATAACCCCAGTACAACATACACCAGAATGGCATTTTGTACTTACATAAACCAAACAATCTAAAAACCCACATGGTGCTACAAAAATTGTACACAAAAGGTGTGATTGAGCATACTTTTCATGGAACATTAGAATTTGTATCAAACATATTTATTAAAAATAAAATAGAGTGGGGTTGCGGGATTATCATTGATTTTTCAACCCTAAACACATTCGTTCAAGATATTCATTTTAAGATGGATACTCTTATTACTGATAAAGACTTGGTGTCAGCTGGGTTTTTCTATATGGCAGGCATTGACTTAAAAGAGGGGCAAACATCAGCCCCAATATTATTTACTAAAATTCTAAAACCAGCTTGGCATTGTTATGTAAACAAAGCCATAGGGTGATGTATTTCCCCCGTTCTGCCCCATCAATGGGGTTCTAGGGAAAATTCAACTAGACTCGGCATCTGCAATTCTCAGAGTACCCGACTGGCCTACTAAATCATGGTATTCGGTCATACAGGGGATGGTGTTAGAACCATGTTCCCTCATGAACATAGCCAAATTTATTAATTCATCCAGTGACTGGGGCAGTCATCCATGCCATAAGACTATGGATTTATTGATTTGTAGAGTCTAAAAGACCCACTACACGGCACGGGGCTGTCAGACAGGATGATGAATCTCATCTCATCTGCACTAAGACTGTCAACACGGAAGCAGTACCTTGGACACATCAAGAAATGGGGCATATACTGCTTGGACAACAACCTCGACCAAAAGGCCAAGAACATTCTGGCCGTATTGGAATTTTAACAAGCCTCCATTATGATAATCGATGGAGCTACAGTGCCATCAATAGTGCCAGAAGTGCACTCTCCAATTACCTATCACAAGGAACGGAGCGGCACACGGTGGGAACGCACCCCCTGGTAAGAAAACCAGGTACTCCGAAATCTGGGAAGTGGGTATGTTCTACACATGCTGAGGAGCTGGTAGCCCATAACAGCATTGTCACTTCAGTAACGGACCATGAAGATGGTTATGCTCATGGCGTTAGTTACCGCACAACGAGTCCAGCCATTAAGCAAACTGAGCCTGGACTCCCTGATCATCTCACCCGAGAAACTGGTGTTTGTCATACAGGATTTAATAAAAGAAAACAGACCAGGTTCATCGGGTCAAGTGTTTGAATTTATGGTATACCCATATGACGAACGACTGTGTATAGCAAGACACATCCAACAATACATAGAATATACTAAGAGCATTCGAGGTCAGAGAATGGCGTTGTTTATCTCTTACAAGAAACCGCATGAAAGGGTCACGACCCAAACTATATCAAGGTGGCTCAAATATGTCCTAAAGTTGGCAGGGATAGACACTAATGTTTTTTAACTCTCATTCCACCAGGGCTGCAGCAACATCCGCAGCAAAAATTCTAGAGGTACCCACAGACCAAATCCTCAGAATGGCAGGATGGTCATCCAAAAGGTTTTTCCAAAGGTTTTATAATAAACCAGTTATTTTTTGGAACCATCATTGTATTCAGAAACCATTTTACGTTCAACAATATAATTTGCCCGAAAGGTTACAGGGCTATGATTCTCCATGTAAAAAATTTATATATTTTTTCGTTATACCACACAATTTTTTGTATAAGTGTGTTTTAAACTTACTAATGATGCTCTCTCCCAATACCCAAGGCAGTTGTGAAGCATGGACTCGTTCCACGGCATGAGGTCACAGAGCTTTGAAATCTTCACGAAGTCACTCACGTGACTCCGAAGTAAAATAGTAAGATTAAACGAGAACTTACCAGTTTGAAGTTTGATCTGTATTTTATGAGGAGTTACGATGAGGGATTACGTGCCCTCCGCTCCCACCCTCTTATGATCATATCACAAACTGGTATATCTTTGATAATCTTACTATGTTAGATCATTATAGGTTCCTGTGACCTCACACCGCTGCTTTGAAGAATGACACGCATGCGTTGTAAGCGGGTTCTTCACGTAATCCCTCATCGTAACTCCTCATAAAATACAGATCAAACTTCAAACTGGTAAGTTCTCGTTTAATCTTACTATTTTATACTGTTATGCTGTTATTTGAATGGCTGATATTTTTGCAGTTAGCTACTGTGGCTGGAAGGTGCTCTAGTGTGAAGAGAAAGGTGCAACTCTTGTCCACCCTGTCAACATGGGTGCACTACCTGTACAAATATCCCTCAATATCTGTTCTTCCTCGATACATGGAATTTGGCATTTGTAAATTCTCCTTAAGATCTATCATCATGGATCTGTAAGTGGAAGCCTTTCCTGTTGATGAAAAGATTTAGATAATTAGACGGGTGTTTGGGGTTATGGGGAGAAAGCATGAGAATGGGGTTAGGAGGGAGAGGTAGATCAGCCATGATTGAATGGAGGAGTAGAATTGATGGGCTGAATGTCCTAATACTGCTCCTATCACTTGTGAAATTATGAGAGTCCATATGGAGATATGAATGCAGTCAATGCCTATCAACATTTACAGAAACATGATTAGGCACTGTGAAAACATGAGCATACCTACCTTACTAAATTGCCCAGTCCAATTTCATACCAAGTGCGATTTCACGCAGAAATGTACCCCAGTGTAATCTAATGGAGGTGAGACTCACATTGAGCCATGCAAAGCAGAAAGAACTGGTATTATGCCGCACAATTTCTATAATAATCAATTACTCTGACATTCAGAGACCTTCGAAAGTACACCAAGATTTTTAGAAATCAATCTAAATATTTTTAAAAAATGATAATAAAATAATACACTTAAGCATATTTTTTAAAAATTCAATGAATTCCAAACCAGACCACAAAAAAAAAATCAGTTCCCTTGCAAATGCTCTCCATCGAAATCTTCAAGCTGATTCCTTAGTTTAAGTGAGGAATTTGTAGAAATGTATGCTTGGCTGCCAGAAATCATCAGATGTCCCAGTGCTGAAGCATAGTTGGGAAATTAGGGGGAAACAGCTGGCAATATCCCTGTGGGTTTTACCATTGCACATGCATGTGTGGAAATTTGGTATTGACTGTCACTTACAAGCATGTAACTGCTGACACTTCCCTGAAAAATTCCACAACTTTGACAACACTTTCTAGACATCAAGAATGATCCTTACTCCCAAGGAAAAAAAATGTAGTATTTGCAATCACAACTGAGTACTTGGCATTTGTTGAAAATATGTTTTGATCGCAGGAATGAAAACCTGAAACCAATCTCAATGTAGCTGTTTGATGATCATAAACTTTCTCAAACGCATCCTGAGCCACTTAACAAATATAAATTCTGGCAAGCTCTTCAAACAGGAAGTGCTGAATGCTCATGATACACTCAGGACTCGGGAAAAGACTGAAATCAAGTGGCATGCACACCTATGCAGTGATGGGGGGGGGGGGGGGGGGGGGGGGGGGGGGGGGGGGGGGGGGGGGGGCTATGAGCGCGGGACCCAGGCATTTCGATAAATTCTCATGCTCTCATGCTGATCACAAATTTCTCATGCTCTGTCATGACAAATTCTGCATGGGCCGTGGGTCGTTGGAGAGCCGGGGCTGAGGGAGGGATGGAAGCAGTGGCGGGGGCAGATGAGGGCGGGGAGCCGGGGCTGGCGAGTGTTTGCCGGGTTGGTGAGTCGCTTGCTGCAGCTCTGGCCATGGAACTGCCTCAATGCATGAGTCCCGGGCCGTCGGAGGCGTCGGAAGCGTTGCGCCGCTGCGGTTGGAGTCTCTGTGCCGAATTCGCCCTGGTGACCGGCATGGATCAGGCAGTGTCTCTGAAGAGAAGGAATGGGTGACATTTCTGGTTGTGACCCTTCTTAGGGGTCTGAAACCTTTAGATAGGGGATCCCCTTATTGATAGGGGACGATCAGCCATGATCACAATGAATGGTGGTGCTGGCTCGAAGGGCCAAGACGACTTTGAAGCAAGTACCACTCAGGTGGCGGAGGGACGGAGAGAGAGGGGATGTTAAAGAAATTGATATTCATACTCAGTTGGGGAAATTAGTTGATATCTGTCTTTAAATTGATATTTTGTTCATCTTTAAATGTAAGTCTTGGATTCATGTATCGTGGGAACACATAAACAAAGGCAAGATGGTAAATATAAACTACAAATTAATTTCAGAAAATGAAACTTGTAGAGATGAACTTTGCCCTTCACTTTGCAAAGAATAACCGTCAGGGGTTATGCAGTAAATGTCAATCAAATACTCTGCAACCTTGGGATAATATTGTTCATGTTCAAATCCGATAGGTAATTCCTGATTTGTTCAATATTATAATTAGTTCAAAGATACAGTGTGGAAACAGGCCCTCAAGTACGTGCCGACCATTGATCACCCGTTCACACTGGTTCTATGTTATCCCACTTTCTCATCCACACCCTACACACTCGGGGGCAATTTACAGAGGACCAATTAACCTACAAACCCGCACGTCTTTGGGATGTGGGAGGAAACCGGAGCACCCGTAGGAAACCCACATGGTCACAGGGAGAACATGCAAACTCCATGCAGATAGCACCTGAGACCAGGTTCGAACCTGGGTCATCGGCGCTGTGGGGCATTAATTGTGAATTGGTTTGGTATAAGTGTAAATTGTCGCTAGTTTGTGTAGGATAGTGGTAATCGCTGGTCGGTGTGGCCAAAGGGCCTGTTTCCACGCTGTGTCTCTAAACTGAACCCTGTCCAGCTAGCAGGGTTGTGTAGGGCCGAGTGCCGGAACACGGTGACATCTGGCTCTGATCACCACAATCACGTATCGAGCAGCGCCGCAGATCAATGGGCCTCTGGTGCTTGGAGTCGATCCACAGACTCAGAGAGGAAATTGCATGTTACTCTGGCTTTTTGTGTCTATCAGTGACTTGGAGGGTGGGTTGAACAACGAGTGACGCAGCTGGTCGCGGCTCCCCTGAGGCGACTCTTTAGGCGACTGTCAGGGACTAGTTTTTCTAGCATTCACCTACGACACCTAGCAACAACCTCCGACAACAAGAATTGTTGCCACTGTCGATTGTAGTCACCCAAAAGATCATCTAAGTGGGACAGGACCTTCAGGCTGTGGCTCGGTGCATCCCTCAGGCTTGGTCTCTCGCAATTTCTCACTCCCAACTCTCACCCAATGTTGCCAGCCCTGCCATGAGATGGAGAGTGTGGAGGATAGTGGCGTTGTAAAGGCAGGCCACGTCTTTCACCAGCTCATTGGAACTTTTCCCAATTCCATAATGACTGTCTAAGAACTTGGCCCTCATCAGACCTGGCGTCTCTCCGCCGTAAATGTAGTTCACATCCTGGATGCTCAACTCGTAGAACACATGTAGGAGCCCTGGCCCGTAGCGGCTCCTGGTCCGCTCCCTCCGTGGGTGCCACCTGGCCCGCTGAGTTCCTCCAGCACTCTTTTGTTTGGCTCGGTTTTTTGTTTGGCTCTGGAGTTGAAGGTGGACACGGGGGGGGCTGGGGTCACTCAGCGAGACGGGGGGCGGCTCTGGGTAGTGGGTGGCGTTTCGGGTCGAGACCCTTCTGCAGACAATCACAAGTACTCTCACCGACGAGAGTTCAGTTCAGTCCAGTCTGAAGAAGGGTCTTCTCTCCAGAGTCGTTGCCTGTCCCGCTGAGTTACTCCAGCTTTATTTCTAACTTCAATTTTAAGAGTTAAATAAAAAACAGAGTGCTGGAGGAACTCAGCGGGCTAGGCGGCATCTGTGGAGGGAATGCATTAGGAGTTGTTTCGGGCCAGGGTTCTTCTTCAATAAGAAGGAACTGCAGATCAAAGATACTTGAGTGGATACTAATATCTTTGCTGCAGATCAGGCATGATATTCTTCCGATTTAAATGGGAATCCGATTTTATTGTTTTCCTATTTGTCAATTTTTTTGTGCATGATTATTTTGCGGCTAATCAACCGCTGTCTCTAAGGGGATTGCGTCCAATCACCGACTAGCTTCCCTTAAAATTCCCATCCAATCAACAAATCGGTCTCCTCCTGTCCAATCAACCGCTGTCTCCAAGGGCATTGGGTCCAATCACATAATGCGCTGGTCACTCGGCGGCCAATCAGACAGAGTCTCCTCGGGGCCTTGTGATCAATCACCGACCTGCTTCCCTCACTGAAGCAGACGGTGGCTGCAGCCAAGAGAGAGAGACAGAGAGACAGAGACAGAGAGATGCAAGAAAGCAGCTATGACATATAATACACATTAAACTAAACTATAAATACATAATAAGCAAGATATGCATTCTTGTACTCTTAAATGGGTATGGCCGCACATAATGACCGCACATTCAACCCCCTCCCTTCCCAACCTCAGCCTCACAGACCTTAGAGTACCCCTAGTTCCTAAAAACAATTTCCATCACTGAACACATGTTATCTTTGTGTGGGACAGAGGAAGGGATCATGAGAATATTAGGAAAATCCCACGCCCTCCGTTCCCAAAACTCCAACACAGCTCTGAGTTCAGCTGAGCCCCCGGGTAGGGCCTACATGTCAGCAATGATTGATACATTACAAACGAAACATGGAAGAATTTACACCAAAATAGAATGTTAATAAATCATGATTGTATAAGATACAAAAGGAAATACAGAAAAGTCATGGTTGTTAAAGTGCTAAACACATAAATACAATACCGGGAGAGATATGTTATCAAAGATGCAGCAAGTAAGTAGACACGCAAACAGGTAATAGGTTTAGCAAAGTTATGTAAATTAGAGTATACAGGCAATTTTGATAATGATAAAGTTGAATGACCTTTGTTAGAACAGCCATGCAGATACTTAACTGTCCTTTCAACTATTCTTTAAGCAGCTGATCCACCTCATTTAGGTGGAAAATATCTTCCCTCCATTTGCTTCTGTTATAATTGCAGCAATGGTTTGGAATGATTTGATTTCATAACTTCACAGCGTCAGCCCAAACCTTTGGTTTTCAATTAATCTCCCAAGCTATAAAAGCCAATACCTATATATATATATATATATATGTTTTAATTGGTGTTAACTGTTTTTAATGTTAATTCACTCATTTTTAATTAGCCTTTCTCTTTTCTTAACATGTGTTCTAAGCATAGATTAAATATCTATTAATTCATTTTTGAGTTTATGTACCCAAGTATTTTTGAGGAGACTGAAGGAATGATAGAATCCCAGACAAGTGGTCAGCTGTTCGCTGTTCAAGGCTTGCACCATTTGCAATGCTCACAGGTATAGTTGTATTTTACACAAAAGTATTAATTCATTTTATACAGGTAGGGGATGCAACCTTACTGATTCTCCTCCCTGCACTGGACCACTTGGACAATAAGAACACATATGTCAGGCTATTGTTCATTGGCTACAGCTTGGAATTCAATACCATTGTCACCTTCAAACTTCCTATTAAGCTCAGAGAACTGGGTCTCTGCGCATCCAAATGTAACACGATTCTCAACTTCCTTGTCAACAGACTGCAGGCAGTATGAAATGGCAACAATACTTCCTTCTCAATAACAATCAGCACAGGACAACACAGGGCTGTATGCTCAGCCCCCTGCACAACTCATTCTATACCCATGACTTTGTAGCCAGACATAGTTCCAACATAATATTTAAATTCGCCGACTGCACCGCTATTGTTGGATGAATTACTGGTAATGGTGAGTCAGACACTTTGAGGAAAATTGACAATCTGTTTGAATAGTGCCAGGACAACAACTTTCCTCTCAACATCAGCAAGACGAAAGAGCAGATTGGTGACTTTAGAAGAGAGAAATCAATCATCCATGGACTTGTCTTCATCAACAACAGAGACAACAACTTTCATTTTCTGAAGATCAGTCCTGGGCCCAGCACATTGGCACAATCACAACACAAACACTTCAAAACCTCAACTTCCTTAGAAGATTGAGAAGTTTTGGTATATCGACAAATAATATGTTGAACATCTACAGGTGTATGGTAGAGAGCATAGTGACTGGGTGCATCATGGCTTAGTACACCAAGGAAAGAAGGAAATTACAAAAAAGGAGATTACAAAATATACCGCCCAGTACATCATGGGTACTGATCTCCCCACCATAGATGGAATCTGTAGGAGGTGCTGCCTCAAAAAGGCAGCCAACATCATCAAAGAGCCACAACACCCTTGCCATTATGTCATTTCACTCCTACCATTGGTAAGAAGGTATAGGAATTAAAAAACTATGACCTCTAGGGTCAAGAACAGCAGCTTCCAAACAACTAGCTGCCTCTTGAATACTACAAAACACTAACTAAACTTCTTCCATTTCACTTTTGTACTCTAAGGGAGAGAGTTCGCCCAGTCTAGGGTTATAACATTATAGCAAGAATCCTAATACATGCATACTTTGCAACCAGTGCTGCTCACCCCAAGTGTTGATTCCATTTTTTAGCATAAACTTTGCACAAATAAATGTAGAAATATAAACTCCTGACTCATAATTGTGCATTTTACAGCCTAGGATGTATTTTTCAAGTGAACCTGGCTTTTTAACCTCAATGAAGTATGAAGGAAATAAATGCAACAAAATGACACTCCTTTGAAAGACAAAATCACATTTTTTGTCATCCTGGGCATTACGACACTGCTGTGAGTAGGAAAAAAATTGAGAAAGAAGACTTAAAGCACACAATGTGTAATACTGCAAAACCTTTATTCTCAGAAATGATTATAGTGACAAGGTTCAGAAATAGAACTTCAACACAATAGAACCATTAAGTATCCCAGCTGCATCTAACAAGGCTCCTTAGAAGGAGTGGAGTCTTCCATTTACCCCCACAGAGTACAACCATTAACATTGCAGGATCTTTCTTGAATAGTTTGCAGAAAACTATATTGTGAGTGTTGCAAACCAGCGAGTTGAATCCACTTGAAGTACTTCAGCTCTAACATGAAATGTTACAAAATACTTTAGTTTGTCTCAGTGATGCCAAGCTCCTTTCAGATCGTAATAAAGGCAAAAGATCTTACGTATATCACATAGCATAAAATCCTTCTATTTCTGTTGCACTAAGCTTTACAGGTAACTTTAGGTTTTGATGCAGCATTAAAACATGAATCTGTATTTTTGTTATCCTGGAATGCCTCTAGCCAAGGACAAACTTGGCCGTTCTTCTGACTCAAAATTATCAGACATGTAATGGCAACAGCTTCATACAACAATGCACAATCCAATGCCACATGTGATCAGCTAATAACATTCTTGTATTTTCGAAAGATAATTAAAATATAGTAATTATGCATAATTACATTTATTAGGGCCTAAGTTTGATTAAAAAGTAACAACTCTGAAATGTTCTGCGTTTAATGCCAATAAAATTCATTATTAGCTTGTCACAAATAAAGTTTGGTTACATATTTAAAAACATTTACCATGTCAGTTATAAATAATAACAATATCTCACAGAGATTCTACCATTGCTCTGGCAGAAAATGTCTAGCAAAGAACAATGTGAAAGGTGAAAATAAAAGAGAAGTTAGACAATGTAAAATAATTTGCTCCTTAAAATCTAATAGCAACGAGACAAGTAATTAAAAAACAAAACATTAAAGTAATATCAGTTTCACTGTGGGTCTGACTGAAATAAGATCATCGCACTACTTACAGTCATCTACATCTATTTATTATCAGTTAGTCTCAACTGTATTGTTCATGAAACTTCCTCTTTGGGAAAATGTTCATTTTGTCCATGTCCACGAGAGATGCCACTTTAACTTTGCAACTTAGATATATTTGAAAATTTTATGTGTGGTTTATTTCACATATGTGGAAATACAAGAAGTTTAACATAATTATTTGTTTTGTACATGCATTAATGGGTTTTAATGCACATAGCCACAAATGATTCTTACACCCCTCTAAGATTCTGATCGTCTATTGGAGAGATAATTGACGAGGGAGAAGATTTCTTGCACATTAGCCTTGTGTTCAGTTGCCAGCCCCCTGGCCTTCTTGAAGTCTTCTTTCCTTCTGTTCCATTCAGAGGGTCCATTAAAAGTTCCCTTGGTACATCTGCTGTAAAGTACATCAGGACATTTTAATGTGGCGAGGTGTATTAAAAATGAAAGTTATTGCTACATTACAATGGCCATTACAATTCTTTGCCAAAGTACATAAAGGTGCAAGCTATTACTGAAAACATCTGAACTAGTTATTAGCATTCTATTCCTGCATATATGGCAACATCACTATAATCAGGCAATAACATATTTTCTTTAAATATACTGAAGATACACAGATATGGAAGATGCACAAGTGTAAAAATAGATATTTCTGAAAGTAATAAATATAGGATTACTGTTCTACCCAATATTTTATTAAAGTGGTCCAAATCATAAAATACAATGATCTAGAAACAATGTGTGACATCCAAGTTAATGGCTGCATTACAACAAACAATTATGGACCTTGAATGTATATTTTCATTCGAACTACTGCTAGTCCGCCTATATTGCCGTGGAAGATCAAGATGTGGAAACATAGAAGAGGTTGGGGAAGGATTAGAAGAATGCTGTGATTAGATGAAGGGGTCATGCAGAAGACCATGGGTGTAGGCGTGTAAAGAAATGAAAAAAGTTTTGATCTTGGACTGGTGATTCCAGTGAAATTTATAAAGAGGCTTTAGTGGGGAGAGTATCAGATCAGAGATAATGAAAGAGGAAGAGGATTGCATAGGGGAGAACAGTGAGAAGTTTCAACTGGAAAGACTTGGGTATTTGGGAATAAGAGGGAGAAGGTAGATTGGACAGACTGGCAGAAGATTGGTGGATTGAGGAGACATTTGGCTAAGGAGATCAGGTTGCCATGAAGGAAGATTAGTGGAACTTGGAAATTCAAAGAATGGTAAAGGCATATGAAAAGTGAGTAAAATTTCGACACAAGGATGCTGGTATCCTATGTACGATACTATGTAGATGCTGGCATCCTATGTAAGATACAAAGTGATGGAGTAACTCAGCATCACAGGCAGTATCTGGAGAGGATATGCCCTTCACATGACATCCACTGATGCTGCCTAATCCAGAGTATATGTTTTATTAATGAAAAGTGAGGATATTGGATACCATTGTGAAGTCAATTGGGACATGGGGAGAGTCATTTGGGAAGGAGAAAATATCTGAAAGAGTGCGTGGAAATCATGGTGTGTCGTTGTGTGAAGTGGAAGACATGGTGTGCGGATGTTCAGAGAAGATCAAGAAAATCACAGGATCAGTAAGTCTTTGGTATCAGGGAAAAAGAAGTGGAGCTAAAACAAAAGGTGGTGACAAATGGAAGGTCAGTAGGGAAGGGGATAAGGAGAAAAGATCTAAAGGAGGACATTGGAAATGCATTGGAAATACAGAAGAGAGTTTAGTCTGAATGTGAAATTGATGTACAATCTCCGAGGATGTTAACATGGTAAACAGGAATTTATTTTAAAGAAGACCAGTCCACCCTACATGAATCTTTCCTGCCAGGCACAGCAGGAGTCCACAAGCTCCATAATTAATCCCCATTTAAGGCCAACTGCTGCAGTCAAATCCACACATTTGGGGACCACACAGAGAACCAGTTTTCCGATAGCAAAACAGCAAACACTGGAAATATTTTGCAGATCAAAGAGCAACTGCATGGCAGCTTTGCCGTTTCAGGTTGATGACTTTCATCAGATTACTGGGAGAAAATGAGAAAAATAAAACAAGGTTTGCTTTGCATAAAACGTGAGGAGCAGCAGACAAAACAAAAGACACATTCTATGGTGGAGTGGTGACCAGCAGAGATCAAATAGCTATGGGCGTGCATTTTACCTTTGTAAATGTAAGGAAAAGAAATGTAATATTTCTAAACCCTTTAACAGGACTTTTATTTGTTTACTTATCCAGGTGTTACTGTATGTTTATGAATGTTCAGAACCATTCGGTGCTCCCTGGAACACTGAAAAATGTAGCAACCTGTGATTATGAGAGGACAAGGCCTCGACAGTTGTCAAAGCCATTCTGTGAGTGGAGTTTGTTTTCATCGTCAAGGCAGAGCTGGGAGGTGGGTTACCCACTGAAGACCATGCCAGAGGTCAAACTGCAACAGGGCAGGGAGGCAGCATTTTGGATGAATGGAAGATATATCCTTTGTCTTGTCCAACCTGAACGAAGGCATCAGGGATGCCAAAGCGGCCCACAAGAGGAAGATAGAGGACCACTTTAACAACAACGATCCACGGCGGGTGTGGCAGGGCATCCAGCACATCACCAACTACAAGCCCAGCAACAGCACGACGGCCGACGGCGACGCCTCACTGGCAGAGGAGCTGAACTGCTTCTTTGCTCGCTTCGAGGCAGAACCAGAAGAGCTCGTCACCATTCTCCCACCAGCCCCTAACAACAACAACTACACCCTCACTGTGCAGGAGCATGAAGTGAGGCGGGTGCTCAGGCCGGTGAACCCGAGGAAGGCTGCCGGCCCGGATGGCGTGACAGGAAGGGTTCTGAAGGAATGTGCAGACCAGCTCTCCGAGGTCTTCATGAAAATCTTCAACCTGTCCCTGTCCAAATCCATCATCCCACTGTGCCTGAAGTCGGCCCCAATCATCCCACTACCAAAAAAGCCTATTATCAGCGACCCACCTCGAACACAAGGGGAGCTATGTGAGGATGCTTTTCATTGACTTTAGCTCCGCCTTCAATACCATCATCCCCAGCAGACTGGTCACCAAACTCATGGATTTAGGACTCTCCCAACCCATCTGCCTCTGGATCAACGACTTTCTGTCTAACCGCCCCCAGACCATCAGACTGGACCATCACCTCTCCACCCCCATCACACTCAGCACCGGCTCCCCACAGGGCTGTGTGTTGAGCCCCCTCCTCTATGCCCTCTACACCCACGATTGTGCCCCCGCCCACTCCACCAACACCATCGTCAAGTTTGCGGACGACACGACTGTGGTTGGACGTATCTCAGGAGGAGATGAGACAGCCTACAGGGAGGAAGTCCAATGACTGGCAGCGTGGTGTTCAGACAACAACCTTATCCTAAACACCACAAAAACAAAGGAAATTATCATAGACTTCTGTAAGAACAGTGCAGCCCCCAAACCCCTATTCATCAATGAGGACTGTGTGGAAAGGGTCTCAGACTTCATATTCCTGGGCACAGAAATTACGGAGGATCTCTCCTGGACTACAAACACCACCACAGCAGTCAAGAAGGCCCAGCAGTGACTCTACTTTCTGAGGATCCTCAGGAAAAACAACCTGGAGGAGAAGCTGCTGGTGTCCTTCTACCGCTGCTCCATCGAGAGTGTGCTGGCGTACTGTATAACCACATGGTATGCCAGCTGCTCTGCAGCGGACAGGAGAGCCCTTCAAAGGGTCATCAACACCGCACAAAAAATCACTGGCTGCCTACTGCCCTCCCTGAAGGACATCTTCAGCTCTCGCTGCCTTGGCAGGGCAACCAACATCCTGAAGGACCCTTCCCACCCTGGACACAACCTGTTCCACCTGCTGCCCTCTGGCAGACGGTACAGGTCTTTCAAAACTCGCACAAACAGACTCAGAGACAGTTTCTACCCCATAGCCATACGTGAACTTAACAATGCAAAATAAGAAATAACATTCACATTCAACTGAATGGTTCTACCTCAGCTGCTATTGTTATTTATCTGTGATTTTTTTTTTATATGCATATATTTTTACCTTTTCTTATATATTTAAAATTGCTCTTGTGAATCGCACCGTGGGATTCACTTTTAAATTTTGTTGTACCATGTGCAATGACAATAAAGAGATTCATTCATTCATTACTGAAAGGAATGCCTTTGTCAGGGGTTATGGGAAGAAAGCAGGAGAATGGGGTTGAGAGGGAAAGATCGATCGGCTACAATTGAATGGCAGAGTAGACTTGATGGGCCAAATGGCCTAATTCTGCTCTTAGAATGTATGAAATTATGAACTGATTTTATCACTTACTAAAACATTCTATGGTCCAACAAACCACTGTTTAAATTTCAGAGTTCTCTTTTCACTGTGGCAATTGATGGGAACGATTTGAAAGGATGTAGACCAGGTGCAGTCAAGTGGGACTAGCTCGGTTAGGCAACATTGCCAACATGGATGAGTTGTGCGAAAAGGTCTGTTTCCATGGTGTATAGCTCTATGTCTCGGCTGCACCTATGTAATTCAACTGCATTCTTTAAATTGCAAACAATTAGATTCTTAAGTTAAGGAAGATGAATTGCATAGGCATTAATAAAGGAATTTAGTTCTTCAAAAAGCTAATCCTTTACAGAAATGTGTAATTTAATGCATTTTAAAAAAAAGCAATTTTTTTGCTTTTGTCCCTCAAATGATGCTCCATTTCTGTTCTGAACAATCAGAGGGAGGGTCCAGTTAAATGGCCAACCAGCTGAAAAAGAAAGTAAGTCAGTATCAAGGAGTAATTCAGCCCATTCCCTTCCATTAAAAAATGTGTCACTGTTTTGGATTAAGTTGAAGAAGTTAGAAAATAAATGAAGGAAATCACTTGTTGTTCCAGGGTATAAATGTCAGTAAAAATATAGCAAATGTAGGCAATTGGTGGTGTCACTGCTTAAAAAATGCTTTGACATTTCTCCAAATTTGTGCATGGGCAGCATTTATTTCCAGAATATAGTTATTATATCTTACACGTAATGATTTGTTGTTACTGCAGTAATTTTGCTCAGTAGGAGTGTAATGTGTGCACATTAGGAAGTGGCTGATGAGTGATATTGGACTCCAACATGTGTAAATTATGCATTCATAATTCTGGCTCTCTCCAATGTGACAGAGCTTAAAATTATGCGAATCTGGTAAGCCAGATCTCAGTCAAAGAACGTTCAGGAAGAACCAGGTGCTGCTGTAGGACACATCTTACATTGAAATTTTAAATATCATGACTGATGACTAAAGTATCCAAAACAAACTGAAGTATTCTTACAAAAGAATAATTTATGTTCATTGCCACATTTAGATCTAGTGCTACACAAACATCATCATTGTGTCTTGAAATGAGTCATTCCAGGTGACATTTCAATTGTTACTTTCTCATTATGCATTTAATATTTATTTATTTTGGTGTGAGTCTTGGCCTCGGAAGTCCATTTTCTTCTGTTAAATGTAATTGATTATTTTAATGATCATAATACCATTAAACTTGAAAAAAATCCAAGCTAACATTTTCCATTATTTCTGTGGATTTGCATTAAGTGGATTCCTATCTGCAAAATAATGTTTTTTTTTGCTGTTACTTTGTTACCCATCACAATCTACATTGTTGCACAATTTAAGTTGTGTTTTACACACTGATATATCCACAATGCATGCTTTATAATTAAAACATGCATGAAAACAATTGATATAAGATAAAACAATTATAATCTCTCACTAGATTCTAGAATCATAAAATAGTTCAACAATGGAAAGTGGCTATTTGACACATTGCAACTGTGCTAACTCTCTACCAACTCAATAGTCCTGACCAATAATCCTAACCCCTTCGCTCTAGTCTTGCAAATGTTTCCTCACTATATCTTTGTCCAAGGCTGAAACTGGGTTGATGCCCTGAGGCAGCAACATTACCCGCTGCACCACCAGGCCGCCCTGAGAAAAAACAGAAGTGCAGTTTATCATCTTTAATTTACTTAAATGCAATGTTTTAATTAGTTAATAGCACTTCCGGGTTTTGATAAGTATTTTTCAAGCGGTTGTTATTATATAATTATTTTAAAGTATCTGAAGCTTAGAGGCCTTTAAAAATAATTCAAAAGCTATTGAAAACTATGAGCTGCCTGCGTCCGCACCAGGATCCACTGCCGAGGATTGGTCCCTCTCGGAAATACTCTTCATCCTGAGACAATCTTGGCAATGTTCTCGCCTAATGGACAATTAGAACATCAGGAAATAAACCCATGCGTTAAATAACCATGTAGTTTTGCGTTGTCAGGTTGCACAATTTGCCTTAATATTTTTTAAACTTTGCATTATAAAGATGATATAAATGGTTAGGATTAAGATTCAACTCTATATTCACAATATGGCAGTGGAAAATGAGCTTGCATCTACATAAAATAAAATAAAAGCTAATATAATTAACAATAAATTTACAAAGAATATCCTATAAAAGCACGTTGTAGGTGTAGTAGCAAAGAAAAAATATCATCTGGCCGTTTAAGAGTTAATAGTACTCACCTGGTCAGGCACCATTGAACAACAATTAAACATTTGGGCTGATGTCCTCTCAATAGAACTGTTATGCTCTCTGATGAAATAGCATCAACATGAAATGTTAACTCCATCTTTCCACCTCTCCTCCTTTAAGCTGGCTTCATTGATCAAGCTATTCATCATCTACCCAAAGAATCCCATAAGGTAGACAATATTGCAGATGCATTTGGTCTAATGAATATTTCCAGCAGATAACACAGAACTTTAGTTTAGTTTAGTTTTGTTTGGAAATACAGCGAGATAACAGGCCCTTTAGAGTCCATACTGATCATCAATCACCCGTACAGTGTGCACATCTTTGGAATGTGGGAAGAAACCCGAGTGTAAATCGACTATTGCATGCTAGCCAATCACAGTGCTTGTTAGTAGAAGCCCCGCCTTATACATGCTTTATAATATCAGAACTCGCCTACATCAGGCAGTAGATGTAGCAGCTGAAAATGTAACTTACTGCAGATCCTAAGCTGTAAGTGTTTAATAAAATATGTTGTATCTTTACATGTGTTTTAGTCATAGCATGTACATGGTATCAGAAGTGGGATTCGAACCCACGACTCCAATTGGAATGCCATGCGCGACAGGATACAAAATGAACTCAGGCGCATGGTCTCAATGGGGATAATTGCTGAAATGACCGACCCATCTGACTGGGTCTCCACCATGGTCGTTGCAACCAAGAAAATCAAAGGGGAAATGCGCATCTGTATCAATCCCAAAGATCTGAATACTGCAATCAAGCGCCGACACTATTCAATGAGAACAATAGAAGACGTCGCTGCACAGATTGGTAACGCAACAGTGTTTTCCGTTCTGGATGCCAAAAGCTCATTTTGGCAGATTCTGTTAGACCAGAACTCACTCAACCTCACCACTTTTGCCACCCCCTTTGGCCGTTTCAAATTCCTACAGTGAGATGTTTCAGAAAGGAATTCTAGACTAAAATCTTGGCAAGTGACAGCACAAGCAGCAAAGAAAAGTATAATGCTGAAGATGAAGAGAGAGTTTTCAATTCAATTCAATTCAATTCAATTCAACTTTAATGTCATCGCACAAATACAAGTATCAGTACAACGAAATGCAGTTTTGCGTCAGACCGTAGTAGTTGTACATAAAGAGAAAAGACAAGAAAAAAATAGAAAGAGAGAAGATACTGAATAATCAGGAAATACAGAATGATTAAACAAAGGGGGACGGAGTGACCAGAGAGTCTATCGTCGGGACTCCGAGTTCAGCAGTGTGATTGTGTGTCTGTTATAGAAGACAGTTTTCCTCATCCTGCTGGTACGTGAGACAGCTGAGGCTCCTGTACCGCCTCCCTGATGGGAGGAGGGCAAACAGTCCATGGTTGGGGTGTGAGGGGTTCTTTGATGATCTTCCCAGCCCGTCTCAGACATTATTTTTTTGGGGGTGAAGGGCATCCATGGCAGGGAGCGGGGCACCGATGATGTGCTGCGCGGTTTTCACCACCCGTTGTAGTGCTTTCCTGACCGCAGCAGTGCAGCTGCTGTACCATACCGTGAAGCAGGTGGTCAGGATACTCTCTATGGTACAGCGGTTAAAGTTGGTCAGGATCTGGGGGGACAGGTGGGCTTTCTTGAGCCTCCTAAGGAAGTAAAGGCGCTGCTGTGCCTTTTTGATCAGCTTGGAGGTGTTGAGGGACCAGGACAAGTCCTCCAGCAAATGCAGCGCCCGAGACCCGGGTTCAATAGCTGGAGACGCGCTCCACCTCAGTACCGTTGATGTGGATGGGGGTATGACTGTTTTCCTCTGGTCTGCCTGAAGTCGACACAATCTCCTTCGTCTTTTTGGAGTTGAGGATGAGGTTATTGTCGGCACACCAGGTGGTCAGGTGCTGGATCTCATCCCTGTAGGCCGACTCATCGTTGTCGCTGATCAGTCCTACTACCGTGGTATCGTCAGCAAACTTAATAATGGCGTTGGATCCGTGCTTTGGGATGCAGTCGTGGGTGAAGAGGGAGTAGAGGAGAGGGCTGAGCACTGAGCACTGAGTAATAGTGAGAAGTGAGATCAAGGAGGGAAATGGAAACAAGAGTAAGAATATTAAGACTAAACTGTATTCGTAAACCTTGCAGTCATTTGGGGAACGTGTCCCTGGAGGGTTGTAATGTAGCCGCAGAGTTCCAAAAATCTGCCAAGCTGCTGTACAAACCCATCAGATTGACAGATAGTCCTAAAAGCCTGAAATTCACCATACTTATATGTTCTGAACAATGCATGGTTCTTGATGATAGATATGATTGGAAACATTATGGACAACAATCGATTCCAGTGGATTGACACTGAGGCAGAACTTAGTGTCTGTATAAAAGGACAGTTTGTCAAGGGAACTTTGTTTGACTAAATGAAGACAGCTGTAGTCCCCCCCCCCTTCCCCACCCCCCACCCCCGACCCATACCATGCAGTTGGTGGAAGTATGCATTCATCCAGATGGTGAATCCTTCCTGAAGAAATTATTTTGTATGGGGGTAGAACACCACCCAACAGCAAGTTGGCACCTGACATTTGATGGCTTCTTCAACAGTTTTAATGCTCTCCCTATGACTGCATGGATTTTCTTTGTATCCTCTGGTTTCCCCCTCCCTCCTCTTAAAGAAGTGCTGGCAGATTAATTCAGTCCCATAAATTAACCCTTAGAGTAGTTAAATGGCAAAAAAAAAAAGGGGGTATATGTTGGGGGAAATGGGACTGAGTGGATTGCTCTGCTCCGAACCTGGCTGGCATGAACCTGATGGCGCAGTGGTAGAGTTGCTGTCTTACAGCAAATTCAGCGCCGGAGACCCGGGTTCAATCCTGACTACGGGTGCTGTCTGTACGGAGATTGTACGTTTTCCCCGTGACCTGTGTGGGTTTTCTCCGAGATCTTCGGTTTCCTCCCACACTCCAAAGATGTACAGGTTTGTCGGTTAATTGGCTTGGTTAATGTAAAATAAAATGTCCCTAGTGGGTGTAGGATAGTGTTAATGTGTAGGGATTGCTGGTCGGCACGGACCGGGTGGGCCGAATGGCCTGTTTCCGTGCTGTATCTCTAAACTAAACTGATGGGCCAAATGGCCTCTTTTATTGTTGAAACAAATGATATTTTGGATAGGCTAGAAAAAAGTCTGACATTACGAAGTATGAAATTTTACTTGACATGAGGGACTTCGTGAAGAACCCCGCCAGGATGCATGCGTGTCATTATCGCCTCACGCTATGCAACGAGTCAGCGCGGGAGAGGACGTCTCCCTCAAGCGGCAGTATTTAAAAGCCAACAACAGCAGGTAAGGGACTCTGCGTTTTTCGACTTATTTTTAGGTGAAAGATGGACAGGGTAACGAGGAGAAAGGCTGCGAAGAAGCTGGAGGGGGAGAACCGCGGAGTTGCAGACAGCCAGCAGGAACAGCAGCAGCTGACGGCACGGGAATCTTCTGAATTGGAGTCAGCTGTGCCCGACTTCACTCCCGCTACGGCGAAATCCACTTCTCGGCCGGGCGGGAAAGCGAAGAGAAAGACCCCGCGAATGCTGGACACAGATGAGTCGGACGTTGAGGAGCCGCGAGCGGCCAGTGCCCGTGAGCACCGGGGCCGGTTCGAGCGGACGGGGCAGTACGAGCAGCAGGGAGCGGCTAGTGCCCGAGAGCACTGGAGCCGGTTTGACCGGCTGCATGACGAGGAGCAGCCGCGAGCGGCCAGTGCCCGTGGGCACGGGGGCCGGTTAGAGCGGTTGCTCCAGGAGATCCTCCAAAGTGGCAGACTCCGGGAGAGGGAGACTAGCCACAGTGGGCACCCAATAAGCCCCACAGTGGTACCCCTAGAGGGGCTGCATAGTGTCTCCTCCTCGTCAGAGGAGAACACGGAGGATCTGTTCTGGGTAGACTCTGAACGGGTCACAGAACCACATACCCCCAGTAGCCCTGCGGTGAAAGAAGGCATGCTGGATATGGTGAACCAATTCTTCCAGCCAGGCCTAACCCGGGAAAACCTGGAGCCCAAAATTGCAGCCAGTGTGGACTATTTGTCTAGTAACAAACTACAGACACAGGCTATGTCTGACGCCATTGCATGGCATTTACCCCCAGGTAACTGCAAGGCATTGCAAGTGCCTAGTGTTAACCAGTGTATCTGGAGACATATGGGGACAGGTATCCGCAATACTGATCTCAAAATCCAAAACGTGCTCAAGGTATTGACGGCGGGAATCACAGCATTTGCCCGAACTTTAAAAGAATCAGACATGAACCAAGACCACAAGAATGCACTGGCTCTACTGTGCAATTCACAGTACGAACTCAATTATATTCGGAAAAGTGCTATACGACCTACATTGGACCCCAAATTTGCCGGACTTTGCAAACCAGGCACCTCAAAACAGCCAATGCTATTGTTTGGAGGGGACTTGCCGAAACAAGTCAAACAACTCGATGAAGCGTCTAAAGCACTAGGGCTTATAAAAGCAACCACCAAGACATACTTTGGGAAGAGTTACCAACCCTACGGACCTCCCAGAAGGGCAACATATAGCGCAGGGAGCGCTAAAACCAGGAGCACCCAACAGCGGTCTTTTTTAGGGAATGGCCCAGGACGACCGCCCGGGAGAAAACGGCAGCCTCCAACCCAACAGACCCAAACAACAACGCCTCAACATCCTCCGAGAACAACAAGGAAGTAACTCAACCACTGGTAACCATGGAGGTAGGTGGGTCTGGTTCCTCGAAAATGAATAAGAGCACTAAAGTTGGGGGAAGGTTACCGTATTATTTGCATGCATGGAATGAAATAACTCTAGACACTCACATTCTAAGCAGTATCCAGGGTTATACAATAGAGTTCATACTAAAACATAACCCTCCAGTACAAGATGCACCGAACCGAACGTTCATGCTTACAGGCATAGAAACATCTAAAGCACATACTGAACTACAACGACTACATAAAAAAAGAGTAATTGAACAACACACCAAACACGAACCACAGGAATTCGTGTCCAATATTTTCATAAATAACAAGAAGGATGGTGGTTGCCGCATCATCATCGATTTGACTACATTAAATACATTTGTACAATATATTCATTTCAAAATGGAAACCTTTGTTACTGCCAAGGAATTAGTTTCAGCAGGCTACTATATGGCAAGCATAGATTTAAAAGATGCTTACTATACAGTACCCATCAGAGGTGACCACAGATGTTATTTGAAATTTAATTGGATGGGACAGCAATGGCAATACAGGGCATTACCAAATTACCTAACTTCAGCACCCAGGTTATTCACAAAAATGTTGAAACGGGCATTTGCATTACTGCGAAAACAAAAACATATGGTAATGGCATATCTGGATGATATATTTATTGTTGGGAAAACATTGGAATTAGCTAAAGAAGCAGTAACAGCCACGAAACAGCTGTTCGGACACCTGGGTTTCATTATCCACCCAATTAAATCCCAATTAACACCTTCAACACAAATGGATTACCTAGGATTCACCATTAATTCGATTCACATGTCAGTGACTTTGCCAATAGAAAAAGCTACAGCCCTACAAGAGGCTTGCATCGAAATCATTGACATCACCAAACCCTCCATTAGACTGGTAGCCAGGATAATTGGGAAAATAGTGGCCGCATTACCAGCCACACAATTTGGATCCTTACATTATCGAAATTTACAGAGAGCTAAAGTTAGAACACTCAAAATTAATAGGGGCCATTTTGACAGGCCAATGGAACTAGCTACAGCAGCCATTATAGAATTAAAATAGTGGATATACAATATCAAGGTTTGTTCCAACCCACTAATCATTAGCAACCCGTCTATGGTGCTACAAACTGATGCAAGTGCACTGGGTTGGGGAGCCACCAATTCCATCTCCAGCTGTGGAGGGAGATGGAATGCACAGGAAGCGTCATTATTAGAAACGCAAGGTATAAATTACCTGGAAATGTTAAGTGCATTCCATGGCCTTAAGTCGTATTGTTTGGGATTAAATCACCAGCATGTTAGACTACAAATAGACAACACCGCCGTGGTAGCATATATCAACCATATGGGTGGAAACAAATCGACATCTTGTGACAATCTGGCCAAAACAATTTGGGAATGGTGCATCCAGAGGAACATTTGGATATCAGCTACCTATTTACCAGGTAAACTAAATTTAGTGGCAGACACCAGGTCACGCAAATTCAAAGAAAACACTGAATGGATGTTGGATATAAACGTATTTGCTGAAATTACAGCACGATATGGAACACCGGATATCGATCTTTTCGCATCCAGGCTAAACCACCAGGTACCAAGTTATGTTTCATGGGAACCAGACCCTGGGGCAGCAGCTACAGATGCATTTTCGCTGCATTGGGGGAAATTGTTCTTTTATGCATTCCCTCCTTTCTGCTTCATCAGTCGGGTACTGAGGAAAATCCAACAGGACTCTGCATCTGGGATTCTCATAGTACCCGATTGGCCTACTCAACCATGGTTCCCAGTAATACTAGACATGGCACTAGAACCATGCATCACGGTTCAACATGGACCTAATTGCTGGTAAATCCAGTAACACAGGAAAGTCACCCCAGTCATAAATATACTAACGTGTTAATTTATAGAGTTTGAAGGCGCCTCTACAACACATGGGACTGACGGACCGGACAATGGACATGATTGCATCGGCCCACAGACAGTCCACCAAAAAACAGTACTTGGTGCACATCAAGAAATGGGGGAAGTACTGTCACAACAATAACCTCAAACCCCAGATCCAACCATATTCCATCTGTTCTGGAATTTTTGGCCAGTCTACATTTCGATGAGGGACTCAGCTACAGTGCTATCAACTGTGCCAGAAGTGCACTGTCCGATTACTTGTGGTAAGGAACAGAGCGACATTCTGTAGGGGCTCACCCCCTGGTGACCAAACTTATGAGGGGTTTTTTCAACACCAATCCCCCTAAAATCAGGTACACCCATATTTGGGATGTGAGTGTAGTTTTGACCATGTTAAGAAATTGGTCTCCACTTACAACTCTGTCCCTACAGAAACTCACTATGAAGATGGTCATGCTGATGGCGTTGGTCACGGCACAAAGGGTCCAGTCACTACAAAATGGACAACTTGACCATTTCATCAGGCAACATGATTTTCATTATACATGACTTGATTAAACAGAACAGACCAGGAACAGCAGGGCAGAGAATAGAATTCAGGGCCTACCCGACGGATGACCGCCTCTGTGTAATAAATCATTTACAACTATACATAGAAAAAACCAGGATCATCAGAGGGAAAGAAATGGCACTGTTAATCAGCCACAAACAGCCACATAACAAAGTGACTACTCAGACCATCTCTCGATGGCTGAAACAGGTTTTAATGAAGGCAGGAGTGGACACTAATGTTTTTTAAATCTCACTCCACCAGGGCTGCAGCTACATTGGCAGCAAAACGTTTGGATGTTCCTATGGACCAAATCCTCGGGACAGCAGGATGGTCAACGGAAAGGACATTCCAACAATTTTATCATAAACCGGTCATAGAACCTGAGAAATTTGCAGATACAATTTTAAGTTCTGTAATATGATTTACCCACAAATAGGGGTTATGATTTGAATTTTAATAAATTTTGTTAAATCAAGATCTTATTGTTATCTATGATGTTAACATTATCCTACCCACAATCAAGGCAGTAGTGAAGCATGGACTCGTTCCATGGCATGGAATCACAGGGCTTTAAAATCTTCACGAAGTCCCTCACGTGACTCCGAAGTAAAATAGTAAGATTAAACGAGAACTTACCAGTTTGAAGTTTGATCTTTATTTTATGAGGAGGAACGTTGAGGGAATACATGCCCCCCCGCTCCCACCCTTGATCATAGTCTGAACTGGTATCTGTTGTCTAATCTTACTATGCTTAATCATTATAGTTATCTGTGATTCCACACCGCTGCTTTGAAGAATGAAACGCATGCGTCCTGGCAGGGTTCTTCACGTATTCCCTCAACGTTCTTCCTCATAAAATAAAGATCAAACATCAAACTGGTAAGTTCTCGTTTAATCTTACTATTATCTTTGACAGGTAACAAATTCACATCTCCAACTTTGCTAGCTCTTCTGGCTGACAATACTGAATAATTCTGAATGTCTTTCTCCAGAAACCTTTAAATAATTAAAGTTATTGAAAACTTAATACAAAACAAAAACTAAACCAATTTAATTACAAAAATGCTTTTGTACAATTAAAATCATTAAAATAAAGTTAATTCATTCATTAAAATGTAAACCTCGATCTTACCCTATTCTTTCACAGCTGTTGTCTTCCATTGAAATAAATGGATTTGCTGATCTTGTGCCAGGTCTAACGTGGCACAGGTTCAATGGGTAGATTCTCCAGTGTAATGGCTGGCCAATTTAGCAGATTTTTGCCCACCATTGGCTCAGCAAAGAGTTCAGTGCCAGAACACAGCCGCAATATTCCCAGCATAACATGGCAGTAGGTTTATGCCTTATAAGTTCATGCTAGTTCCCAAATGGCTTTTGTATTGTTATTGATATTGGTTTATTATGCCCATGTGTACAGTGAAAAAAAATTGTTTTGCAAGCTATCCAGGCAAACCCTACTATAATGTGCATCAAGGTAGTGCCAAAGAATAATGAGACATACAATTCAGAATATAGTGTTACAGCTACTGAGAAAATGCATGTAAAATTATGCAAGGACTACACTGTCATTAAAATTTGTCATTAAAAGTCTGTCAGAAAAGTTCAAGCATTTCTTTACAGGTTGCAGTTGTATTGGGTAATATTGTTGAGGGGCACCATGTGGATGCAAAATAGAGGGCAACCATGGATAGGACTTGAGGCTGCAGAGAAAAGTATGCTTAATATTTTGGACTGCAGATAAATGTTGACAAAAATATGTTTTATTCCATTCGTGTGGCGTTATTCAAATTGCAAAGAAAACACATTTTGGCTAGGGGACTTTGTTGCACATCATTTCCAGAAAATTTATTGAGCCTGTAATGTCTTTTTTGCTGGTTAATGACTTGCTTAACCTGATTTGAGACTTCTGCTCTCTGAAACGAAGCTTGCATGTAGTTTGGTTTTGCACAAACGTGCACACTCATTAAGAAAGGCCAAGTGGTTCATTTCGGGCTGTTAAACTATTTAATTTATATTATTATATTTTGTCTTAACTAGGCATCAGCAATAAATCACTGTGTCTAAACACCAAGAATGCTCACTAATGGTTTGTATAGTTGCTGCCAAAAATATGCTTCTATAATTTTAGTCCAATTTTTATTCGTCAGCCATCTTTGTATTACTGTCTGAAAATCTGCTTTTATTTTTCATTTATTTCTTGCCTGAGAGTAGGAATATGTATATATTTTACAATCATTTAGTTGATAAAATAAATCTGGTAGAATTTGTGCATGAAAATACCAGCCAACATAAAAGTCAATCCTACAGTGACTTGTTTCTCTTAGATACAGAGTGCATTTACACTCTTTCTACATCATTGTGAAACCATTCAACTTAACACTCATGTAGTTTTCTTCTTTGAGTGTCTCTCGGGATCAAGAATGACTTGCTTCCACTCTGATTATGTAGGTTATGAGGTGACTGGTGAAGCTAAGGAGGTAATTGCACATCCTTCCACAGAGGTGGTGCCTGTGATTTCTGAAGAAGTTGTAGTCCTTTTATAATTGATGCTGAGCTTCGGTGTATTCCCAGTGCATAGATTCAATACCTTCCCAAATGCTCCTTCTATATTTAAAATAGTGGGAATCTGAAGAAAGGTCTCGACCCAAAACATCACCCATTCCTTCTCTCCAGAGGTGCTGCCTCACCCGCTGAGTTGCTCCAGCATTTTGTGTCTGCCTAGGCAATATGAATGTTGACCCAAAGCCAAAACTCTGTTGTAAAACGTGGAGGTTGAGTCTAAGCACATATTTTCAAATATATATAAAGGGTTAACAATTGTGCTGCGTTGAGATTGGGGCATTACGATAACATAATACCACAATTGCAAGTAAGTTTGTAAGAAGTGCCCCAGCAGTGAAAATGAGTATGCATGAGCTGCCAAGATGCTACATATGCTAGAACAACTCTTACACACTTTGAATGTATAAACATATTTTGTAAATTAGCTCTTGCAATTGTGGAGCGAGTAAGAGGTCAGATTGCCTATAGATCACTGGAAATGTGGTTTTAATGAGGTGTGAGGAAAATGGGCTTGAGGAATCAGTAACAAAAGCAACCAATTTAAAATACTTAGGAAATTAAGATATTAGTTACCTGTGTCTTAGAACTGGCTTTGTTTTCTATGAGATGTTTCTTCCGGAATGAACATTTCCTGTAAACTTAATATTCCAAGATGCATCCACTGATTTCTAATGCAAAGTGGAAGACAGGATCAGCAGTGTATACAGGACCTTTCGTGAATATATTTCAGCACTACTGTTGCACTTAATGAACAGTTGAGAGAGCAAGCATTTGCCATTGAAGAAGCTCAGGATTTATTTATATAATAGTACTAAACTAAGTGGGACCAGTTGGATCCCATGTTCACACGGGAGGGCTGGTCCCCCGATGCAATATTCCATTAGGGCCCTGTACAACTGCAGTAGGACCTCTTTGCTCCTAAACGCAACTCCTCTCTTTATGAAGGCCAACATGTCATTAGCTTTCTTCACTACCTGTTGTACCTGTATGCTTACTTTCAGTGACTGATGTACTAGGATAACCAGGTCTCGCTGTACTTCCCCTTTTCCGAACCTGACACCATTCAGATAATAATCTGCCTTCCCGTTCTGCCCACCAAAGTGTAAAACCTCACATTTATCCACCAGGATCTGGACCAATGTAAATACATTAAAGTACTAAAAAATATAATACTATGAAATAATAGTAATCTCCCTAAATATAATGGTATCTATCATGTGGTACAAAAGTAAGGAGATGAAAACATTGGCAATACCCAACATTTTTAGGTAATCATCTGGGACCAAGGTTGACTTACCATCACTTACCATCACTTACCATGTGTTCTGATGTGGCTATCAAAGCCAAAATTGGGAACTACAGACTATTCTATAAAAGTGGCAAATGGTGACCAACAAGGCTGTAGTGACCATTTGGCTTATTTTGTGTGTCGACCAGCGATCTTCGGATACTAACACGATCCTACACACAAAAGGGACAATTTACAATTGTACCAAAGCCACTTCACCAACAAACCCGTACATCTTTGTAGTGGAAGGAAACTGGAGATCCCGGAGAAAACCCACGCAGTTCACGGGGCGAATGGACAAACTCCGTACAAACAGCAGAGGTAGTCACGATCAAACCCAGGTCTCTGGCGCTGTAAGGCAACAACTCTACCACTGAGACACAGTGAGTTCTTCCACCACTTTGTTTTTTTATCAATGGATGTTTTTTATATGGACTTCTGAAAGGCATTGAGCAGCCTCTTCTTAAGAGAATGTAAATGGAAATGTAAGTTGAAGTTAATAGAATTGAAAGCAAAATAGCTCAAGTGGCATAAGAATGAGAAGAGCTGTTGGGTTGATATTGAAATTAACAAAATGTGACTACTGGTCTTCCTCAAAGGACAATATTGAGGGTGTACATTTTAATTCAAACACCTACAGAAAATGAAAGGAAAAAACATATTTTCAAGTGACATAATGTTCGGCAGCAATGTATATGGCGAGGATGGAAAGGATATTGATAAATTAATGATCAAACCTCAATCAAAAGCATTTCAATGTAATGTGAAGTAATCTTTTTTCATAGAATCATAGACTTCTCGACATGGGAAGACGCCATCCAGCCTGTTTTTTTTTAGATTTAAAAGGATAAATAAGGACATTTTCAAAATGGTAAAAGATTATCAGTGGAAATTGATAGAGATGTGAAGCTCCATGTGGATAGAGTATTAACATATTATGATAGATTGATATCATGATGTTTTAAATTTAATGACTAATAGGATCCCAGAATATAAGGGGACAGATGTTGCACTTCTACAGCTACCTAGAGAATTTTGAGTTGTTCCAAGCACCACACATTTTGTAGATTATACAAGCCTAGGAGGCCAAGCAACTAGCAATTTACCATAGAGATACTTGGCACATGAGGGGTCACTGTCAAATAATCACCTTTCAAGTAATTTTAGAAACACTTCTATATATGTAGATTATGGCAGAAACTTGGGGCATTCTCGTTTAAGTTGAATTGATATTAATCAGTAATTGGATTAATGGAAGATAGACACAAAAAGCTGGAGTAACTCAGCGGGACAAGCAGCATCTCTGGAGAAAAGGAATAGGTGACATTTCGGGTCGAGACCCTTTTAACAAAAGATGCTGATAGATATTTAAGAGGGAGTTAGATGTGGCCCTTGTGGCTAAAGGGATCAGGGGATATGGAGAAAAGGCAGGTACAGGATACTGAGTTGGATGATCAGCCATGATCATATTGAATGGCGGTGCAGGCTCGATGGGCCGAATGGCCTACTCCTGCACCTATTTTCTATGTTTCTATGTTTCTATACAAATAAAAAGTAACGGTTAAGGAGTAAGACATAATCTCATTGAATGACAGCCGTCTCAAGGGCTAAATAGCTTTCTGTCCTTCTGTTCTAGCCCTCTGGTAGTGGATGCTTGATAATTCATTTTACCTTGTAGTAATGTAATTATAGACAACAGGCAAAAGCAGATTTTGTAAGATCTCTAATTTGGAGGAGATAAATCACATGTCGAGAAAGTCATCCCCTATTGTTAACCACAGCTCCCCCTCCCCTCACCCCACTCACCATCAACAACACCACAGTCACATCTGTGGAGTATTTTAAGTTCCTGGGAACCATCAACTCCAAGGACCTTAAGTGGGGGGCTACCATCCACTCCACAGTCAAAAAGGCACAACAGAGGATGTACTTCCTACGGCAGCTGAGGAAGCACAATCTGCCACAGGCAATGATGGTCCAATTCTACACGACCATCGTTGAGTCTGTTCTCACCTTCTCCATCATGGTCTGGTTTGGCTCAGCCACCAAGCACGACATCTGGAGGCTGCAGCGCATCGTCCGATCAGCAGAGAAGGTTATTGGCTGCAACCTTCCTTCCATTGATGAACTGTACACTGCAAGGGCCAGGAAGTGAGTGGGCAAGATCATCTCTGACCCATCTCACCCTGGCCACAAACTCTTTGAATCACTTCCCTCTGGAATGCGACTCCAGACTGGCAAAGCTGCCACAGCCAGACATAAAAACAGCTTTTATCCACAAGTAGTTGCTCTACTCAACATCCAAAAATCTGTAGCCTCCCTTTGATTTGGTATTTGTTGGTTTACATGCTTGATCAATGGTGTTTTATCATTAATGTTTTATTATTATTAATGTGTAGTGTATTCTGAGTCATTCATTACTGTCATTGTATGTCATGTTGTTACTTGTGGGCGGAGCACCAAGGCAAATTCCTTGTATGTGAATACTTGGCCAATATTTACTTACTTACTTACTTACTTACTTACTTACTTACTTATTTATTTACTTACTTACTTACTTACTTACTTACTTACTTACTTACTTACTTACTTACTTACTTACTTACTTACTTACTTACTTACTTACTTACTTACTTACTTACTTACTTTAATGTATCTACGAGATTTGGGGTATGACTACAAAAGTTATTCCATTGTCAATTAGTTGAATTCCAATTGCTGAGTGTGGTGCACTGCCACTGCAAATTGGTACATTTGATTTTACTGATTAGCGGAAATATAATCTTAATTCGCTGCTGCCAGCAGCAAAATGAATACATGCAAGGGACATGTTTTTCATAGATTACCATTATGTTCCTAAAGTGAATTGATGAATAAGTTCATCGATTTGCACAGCTCGGAATAGTATTTGACAGGAAACTGGTAAATATCAATATGCCATGGCATTATCTGAATATTAGCAGTACAAAACTTGTCTGGCCAAACTTAAATAAAAAAATAGACACAATATTCTGGAGTAACTCAGCGGGACAGGCAGCATCTCTGGATAGAAGTGATGTTTTGGGTGATGTTTTGGGTTGAGAACCTTCTTCAGACTGAGAGTCAGGGGAGAGGTAGACACAGAGATATGGAAGGGTAATGTTTGAAAATGAGATTAAAGGGAATCTAGATCAAGGATAATGTACAATAGATCATTGTTAGTTAGGGGAAGGTGACAACGAAGCATACAAGGATGAAATTTAATCTGGAAGACAGTCAGACTGGTCAGAGAAGTCGATGGGGGAGGGATGGAGAGAGAATGCAAGAGTTACGAAGTTAGAGAAGACAATATTCATACTGATGGTTTGTAAGCTGCCCAACCAAAGTAGACTTATACTTAAACTGAAATCTCTAACAGTTTATTTTTCTTAACATACAATAGCAGAAAACTGATCATCTTAGATATCAACCTAATTTCAAAAGCTGTAACAAAAATGATCAGTTGGAGAGGGAATGTTGGCTTCAGCTAATTTAGCAGTAGAGTAACTCACTATAGATCAATACTTAAGATAGAAAGAATGTGTTAACATTAAAAAAACATGAAATATCTGTATCTATCTTTCATTATTGTGTTTGAAATGTTTTACATAGACTGAAGTATGTCTTACTAGGGCAAAGACAACTCACTGATCTGCAGCTTCCTTCACATCAACTCGCTCCATCTGATGCATATAACAAGTTGTCTCTGAACTACTTCTTTCTGTCAGATATAAAAGAATATAAAATGTGCAGCTGGATACCATATATGTTTTTTTTGAAATATTTCAAATGAATCCATGTACAGATTTAAGAACATATATTTAACGTTAGGTACCAAATAAACCCTCATTCACATTATTCTTATAGTTCGGGAAGAACCCTTATTCACGTTTGTGCTTACATCAGCTGATCAAAATCCATCAATAGCTTATTATCAATAATTATTTTTCCACCTCATTGGGTCCATGAGGATTATTCTTAACTGAAAAGATAAGCTGATGTGGATAGCCATTAGTAATTTTGGGGATTGCAAAAAATATTAAACATAATATCCAATTTACTTCTTGCTGACAGATACCTGAAGGAATAGTAGAACGTATTGTTCTCCCTTGAGACTACAGCTTGTAGTTTCAAAGTACTTATTCTGTGCTCACTCTGGGCCACTTGGCATGCAGCTACAAATAAAACAAAAACCACATTGGTTGTTTAGTTTATGAGAACAAAGATATCCAAAATGAATGCTTATGGAAGAGCACAAAGGTGCAAAAATCATTAGCATTTCCTGAAATGCAGCTTAAACGTTAGAATCTCTGCAAAACATTACAATTTAAATTTGTTTTGTGTTCTCAAAGATTGTGTTGCAGTCAATAAAAATCAACTGTGTTTTTTGCCATAAAATTAGAATCTACACGCAGAATAGATAATTGTTCTCAATATCAGAATTGAAAGTCTGCATTAGAGATCTATTGCCATGAAGAGAAACCATCTTGTTGATTTTAAACAGCAGTGTGCATAAAGGTACTGCAAAATTGATCTTTATATGCACTATTTGGATAAGAGGAGAGTCTTGGGTTCACATCTGCATTGTGGTAAACCAAGTAATCTCTTAAAGCTCTGCTGGTCTGTTTGATCTTGCAATACAATTCTTGAGCTAAAGCAACCCATTGTGCCCAGATCCAACTTGCATTCTTTGAGTTTACTGAATCTCCCAGGATCATTCTCAGTCTTTTCTTGAAGACTCTTGTTTTAGTTTTTCATTTAAATTTGTGCCATTTATTTATTTGATGTTGTGTTTTTTTCTGTCGCTGTTCCGCTGCAGCACATAATGGCCCTGTCTCACAGTGCGAGTCCACCCACGAGTGCTCCCGAGTGAAAGAAAAAATCAAACTCGTGGTTTTCTACAAAATTCCAAGTTTATGTTTATGTGTTTAAATGAGTTCCCACGTGTATGTCCAAGTTTGCCGTTTACTTCTCATTTCTGCGATGTATCAAGTTCCTCTCCCGAATTAACAAGTTCCTCTCCCGAGTTACTCTTGAGCCAACAATGACTACCGACATTAGGAAAAATCATCACATGGTAAAAATGATGTCATGCAGTTTTACACTATAAAAAGGCCCAGCCTGAAGAACGATCTCGACCCGAAACATCACCTATTTCTTTTCTCCAGAGATGCTGCCTGACCAGCTGAGTTAGTCCATCATTTTGTGTCTATCTCTTGTTTAAACTGGTATCTGCAATTCATTCCTTCAAACTTGTAGAGCAGTTTGTTTCAAGAAACAATCTTTCCAAAATTGCATTCAAAAGTCCATTTGAACTGCATTTGTTCAAGGTCTGACATCAATCATTGAAAGGCATAGGCTGTTTTGTGTTGGGAGGAACTGCAGATGCTGGTTTACACTGAAGATAGACACAAAATGCTGGAGTAACTCAGCGGGACATGCAGCATTTCTGGAGAGAAGGAACGGGTGACGTTTCTGGTCGAGTCCCTTCTTCAGACTGAAAAAAAGTTTTGACCCTTCTCTCCAGAGATGCCGCCGGCTTGGCTGAGTTACTCCAGCTTTTTGTGTCTGGTAAGATTGTTTTATTCCCTTAATTAATCTCTCATCAAAACGTTGGTAAACTTCTAACAAAAAGATTAGGTAAATTGAACATTAACGTTATTTTTTCCCCTGACAGCAAGGTCCATAGACCAGAGGGATAGCAGTGTGTGTCTCTCTACTCATGCAGCATGCCCGTCAGAGCCGTCCCACCGTCATGACTTAAACTATATAAAAAGCAGCGGCTCAAAACATTGCTGATTGGGCAGATCTGCCCAGAAACCACCCCATTCACACTCGCCCCAGCCCTGGGACACAAAGTTTTCAGAGCCCTACAGTCATGCCAGCCAGCCCGCGAACCTCTGAATGAAAGACAAAGCTCAAACTCTGCACCGAGGTCAGGATCGAACCCGGGTCTCTGGTGCTGCCAGGATGATAAAAAATATCAATTAAAAGAATTGAAAGCAAAAGCTACTGATGATAAATTTTAACAGTTAATGAACAGCAAAAGCAACTTGAGAACGTTTAATTCATAAAAGATTTCCTGTCTGAATTGGTATCAATCTGGTATTTTTACCCATCTTTAGTATGTGCATAATGAGGTGTGGAAGGGACAGCTCTGACCTTTAGTCGCTCTTGTTATGCACTCAACATGCAGGGCTATTTGGTTATTTTTAAATCTTTATCCTGAGATGGGAGAAATAAACAAAAAGATCGCTATTGACATGCGCTGAGTCGTCATCTATCCATGCAGAAATTTCCACGCGGTTAATATAATTGTCAGCGGCAGCTTTTTAAATCCTTCTTCCCCATTTTGTCACAATAACCATTTTAATTTTGCGCATTGTTATTCTTGTTACCTTGGATAAAAGATTTCTATCCCATAAATAAGAACCAATAATAGTGAGGTGCTTGCTTCAGATTCTTCTGTTCCTCTGATTCTCTCTCTGTTTCTCTCTTCTGTCCCCCTCTCTCCCCTCTCCCTCCCCTACCTCTCTCCTCTCCCCCTCCCTCTATCCCCTCCCCCCCTCCCCCCCCCCCCTCTCCTCCCTCTATCCCCCTCCCCCTCTTCCTCCCCTCCCCCCCCCCCCCCCCTCCCCCCCCCCCTCCCCTCCCCGCCCCGCGCCTCTCCTCCTCCCCCCCTCTCCCCCTCTCCCCTCTCTCTGCCATCACCCCTCTCCTCTCATCCCCCTCCCTCTCTCCCCTCTTCTCCCCTCCTCTCTCTCTCCCCCTCTCCCCTCTCCCTCTCTCCCCCCTCTCCCCTCTAACCCTCCCTCCGTCTCCTTCCCACTCTCTCTCTGTACTACAGTTGTAACATAAAGTGCGTATAAATACACTAATCTATGCACCATGGCTGTAGGGTACACCCTGGCTTGCTCAGTAATGGTGACTTGTGACCTTTTGCAGTGAGAACATTAAGAACGCAGGCTGGGCAGGCAGCCAGCATGGAGCGGGCCCATCGATGGCTTATCATTTCAATTATATAGTGAGAGAGAGCACGGGTTAAAGCTAACTTGGATGACTTGCAGCCTGGTTGCACTTTGAGGCGGGGGGGGGGGTTGGGGTGACTTAGTACGGGAGACAAGTGTAGGAGAGGTGTATTGACTGCGTGGGCAGACATTTTGGTAGTGATGCCCATGGGGTTCACTGTCGAGGCAGTCATAATGCAGAGAGCATTATAAACAGTGTTGCAAAAAAAGATTGTGTGTGGATCTGGCATATCTGGGTAGTAACCAAAACACACTGTATCTTTATAAAGGAAAAATACAAAACATGTCAATCCCACTGGATAGGCCTTAGTCATGGTGCTGTACAACACGGAAACAGGTCCTTCGGCCCAGCTTGGCCGCGCCGTCCAAGTTGACGTCTTGGGGTAGTCCTATTTGCCTGCATGTGGCCCATAGCCCTCTAAACCCTTCCCATCCATTTATCTGTCGTTAATAAACTCAAGAAAATATTAAGTCTACATGAGCCTGCTTCAGTTTTCTGGGTCCAACTCAGAGAGAAGTCTCCCCCCTTTCCAGGGTTAATCACTCCATTGTTTATAATGCTCTCTGCATTATGAAGTCCTCGACATTGAACCCCATGGGAAATCACTACCAAAGTGTCTGCCCACACAGTCAGCACACCTGTCCTACACTTGTCTCCCATATTAAATTACCCCAACCCCTCCTCCCCCCCTCCCCCCACTCCCCCCCCCCCCCTTTCCCTCCCAACTCCAGTCCCATCCCAACCTCCTGTCACGGATACAAATAATGTCATACACAAAAAAGGACAGATGCTGGTTGACAAAAAATGAACACACAGTGCTCGAGTAACACAAAGGTGCAGCAGAATTTTGGGAACGTCATCCCGTCACCCATTCATTCCTTCTCTCCAGAGATGCTGCCTGTCCCGCTGAGTTAAAGAGTGCCCACGGTAGACTCATGAGTCACTGCAGTAAACTCACGGGCTATTATGTTCTTACAACGTTTAAAAGTTTAAAATTTTTACTTCAATGGCAAATTTGACTCGTGGAAATCTTTCATCATGTTGAAAGATTTCCACGAGTTAACAAGTTTCCCGAGTACCTTCCATTAGCGTTACAAGTCGCTAAGTTACGTCCACGAGTTCTGACGTTCCCGCTACATTAATTCGACGTGATTACCATTAGTTTGATTTGTTTTAAACTCGGGATCACTCGTGGGTGGACTCGCACCGTGAGACAGGGGTTTAAGAATTTCATTTTCCAGTCCAGCATGTGACAATTCCAGCATGTGACAATTAAACACTTTAGATTAGATGAGTTTAAAGATACAGCATGGAAACAGGGCCTTCAGCCCACCGTGTCCACACCCACCAGCGATCACCCCTACACCTATTCTATCCTACATGCAAGGGTTAATTAACAGAAGCCAATTAACCTACAATTTGGCATGACTGAAATGTGGGAGGAAACCAGAGCACCCAGAGAAAACCCACGCAGTCACAGTGAGAACATATAAGACAGCACCCAGAGACAGGATATATATATATATACTTCTTCATGTTCACACGTTTCTGGAGCAGTCACATTTTTGGGATATATTTCAGTTTAGCCATTATTATAATTAATATAATTAGGCTAAATTGTTAACCCCTATCACTATCCTCCTCTTCATTCACTTTGCATAATGATTTCACCTAGACAGAGTAATCAACTTTCGTGATAATGGGATTTCACTCTAAAAATACATTATTTTTTTCATCAGGCGGAGTTGCATTTGCGCTATTAAATGCATATTCCAGCACCCAGATTAAGTATGCAGTGCTTCTGAATCAATCGTCGATGTGAACTGAAGCCCTTTCCACTGTACCTCAATCTCAGTAAAAATCTTTGATGTAAGAACAGCGAGACTCTTCAGTTGAATAACTGGTACCTAATCCATCTGATACAAATGAGGATATAACATATTACAAATGGTGTAATATCTATACTATTACTAAAAGTCTCATCTTTACCACTGCGTGTCTACGTTGCAAATACATTTTAGAAAAATTTCCACGAGTCAAATTTGCCATTGAAGTAAAACCCTATTATATATATCACTATGATTTTTTCACGAATGTTTATGAATGTTTAAAAAATCGTGAGATCAGCAGATTTGTCTTCTCGCCTGTCCGTCACTCCTTCCGGCACCCATGGAGAATAAAGTCCCGGAGGCAGGGCTGTGAGCTGCGTGCGGGCAGAGAGCAGCAAAGATCTAGGATCTTTGGAGAGCAGGTTGAACCAGAAGCCTCGGAGTGGGACCGGGTGCTGAACGTGTGGGGTGAGCTGCGTCTCACTCAGCTTCCCGTGTGACTGGGCCACAACAGGTTCCACTTAGTCTGGTGAGAAATATATTTTTTATTAAACCTCCTAGTGCATTAACTAAATAACTGTGATTAGATCTTACGCGAGAATTTCGTCCAAACAGTCCGTGACCCATAGCGGGTGCTAAAGCCTATAGCGCTGTGGCCGATAGCTCTGTATTTAGAACCCATAGCGCTATAGCTGACAGCCTTATGTTTAACTTCCCATGCACTAAGCCAACAGTGCTCTGTAGCACTGTGTATTGCTTTACACGCCAGTCTGCGGCTGATAACGCTTTGTTCCCAAGGTTGGGAAGGGATGGGGGGGGGGGGGGGGGGCGTCTGGGATGCAGTCCCCTGCCATGGGTTATAGTTTGAATTTGGGAGTAGTGCTATTGGCCAGGACTTACCGGCGGTTATTTCAACAGCTGATTTCTTACTTGTATAAAGGCAGGTGCAATTAAGCCAGAAGTTCGTTCATGTATGAGAGGGGTTCACCGACGGGTTGAATCATAATCAACATCGCGGACGGAGGCAGAGAGAGACAGAGAGAGAGGTGTGCTGCTGTAAAATGGACCCCGCGATTAACAAGACAAGTATTGTTTTTGTTCTCTCTTGGAAATAAAACTGATCTGTAACTAAACAGACGAGTGAGCCTTTTTCTGTTCCACTAGTCAGATCCTTGAACCTGTTCCCTTGTAACAATACTTTTTATTTAATGTCTCAGATTTTTGTTGCTAACATTTCTTTCTAATCTATATTACCAAAAGTAAGATCTTGACCACTTCCTGTTTTTTTGTTACATGATTTTAGAAAAAAAGCTGAAACTTACAGCTGTGATTTTTGGCCAGGTTACTCAGAGTCCCCCTCCGCTGCGCAGGACAAGAGGATTTTTCCCATCGATGAACCATAAAAGATTTATTAACGTTTTTAAAATGTTGACATTCTCTCTGCTGCCCCTGCTGGTGGGAGGGGGAGGGACTATAAAATCCCAAAGTGTTGTGCCTCAGTTAGTCACTGCAAGATGGAGGATGTGAGAGGGACATTTCTCTCAGGCTGAGCTGTGAATAACACTCAACACATGTCTACTAAACTGTGAGTGTGGTGTTACTGATCTTGAGTGCCCTTAATGTGGTTTGAAAATGAAAATGAAAATGTGGTTGGTTTGGAGTAAAAGCACTGCAAATGGTTGGTGGGGGTTTAGGTTAAAGTAAAAGTACTGCAAATGGTTGGGTGGGAGTTTGGATTAAGTAAAAGCACTGCAAAATGTTGGGTGGAGGTTTGGGTTGAAGAAAAAGCACTGCAAATGGTTGGGTGGGGGTTTGGATTGAAGTAAAAGCACTGCAAATGGTTGGGTGGGGTTCTGGGTTGAAGTAAAAGCACTGCAAATGGTTGGTAGGAGTTTTGGGATGAAGTCAAAGCACTACAAATGGTTGGTGGGGATTTGGGGTTGAAGTAAAAGCACAGGAAATGGTTGGTGGTGGTTTTGGGTTGAAGTAAAAGCACTGCAAATAGTTGGTGGCAGTCTAAACTTGACAAGTTCCTGTTTGCACTGTATATTGATTTTAGATAAAATGCGACCATTTACGGCTGTGAATTTTGGCCATCTTACTCAGTCCCTCTCCGCTCATCAGATGCAGAGAATTCTTCCCATCAATGAAAAATATAAGTGTTATTAGTGTTTAAAAAATGTTGAGAATCTCTCTCCTGTCAATCACGATATGAGGGCCACACTTTTTCCGATGTGAGCGGGGAGAGATTATAAAACCCGGAAGTGTGGGTGTGGCTTAGTCTCTGCATGATGGGGGAGGGAGAGGTCACAACTTTCTGAGCTGTGAATCAACTGAACACACTGAATGTCTACTGAACTGTGAGTGTGGTGTTTTGTGTGGTTTTTGCTGGTTTAACCCTGCTTGAAATGGTATGAAACTGCATTTGAATGTGGTGGTCTTGCACCCTGCATGAAATGTTATGAAATTGCATTTGAATGTGCTGGCCTTGCACCCTGCATGAAATGATATGAAACTGCACTTGAATTTGGTGGCCTTGCACCCCGTTTGATGTGGTATGAAACTGCACTTGAATTTGGTGGTGTTGCACCCTGCTTGAAGTGGTATGAAACTGCACTTGAATTTGGTGGCCTTGAACCCTGCTTGAAATGATATGAAACTGCACTTGTATTTGGTGGCCTTGCACCCTGCTTGAAGTGGTAGGAAAATGGATTTGAATTTGGTGGCCTTGCACCCTGCTTGAAATGGTAGGAAAATGGATTTGAATTTGGTGGCCTTGCACCCTGCTTGAAATGGAATTTCAAGGAAGAGCCGTGAGTCAACTGCCAGACAACCAGCCTTGAGTGAGCTACCAGCACATCAGGCTTGAGGGACTGAGCTGCCACCCCAATAATCCATTTGGCCCACAATGTCCATACTAGCCCTCTGGGGACGAGTCCCTTCAGGCCAGAACACCCATACCAGCGCTCCAGAACCCCCCAACACCCCCCCCCCCCCCACAACCAATGGCCACCAATATTGGAATTGGTAGCGAGGTGGAATAGTGCGTTGGGGGACCAGCCCTGCCTGCAAATGAGTGGGATAATTGTGGAAGTTGTCGGGAGATTGGACAATGAGGCCAGTTACCATCTGTCTTGGCTCAAGTTCACGATGCCATTTGCCTAACCAGCCACTAGTTACCTCTCTTTCAGTCCTGTAAATTACAATGGAAATGCAGTCAACAACTCTTCCATTTGTTTTCTATTGCTGTTCAAGGAAAGGGTGATCCTATTGATTGTTGCTGTGATGGAGCTCCTTTGGCCTAGCTCAGTCTGAGACACAACAATTAAATATCTTCTGATATTCAGGGTATAGTGGCCCAGACTATAATTACACTTTTTTATAATCAACCCTTTACTCAGGCAGGATAGAACTTATCTACAGTTCTTTCCAATGTGTAGGAAAGAACTGTGGATGCTGGTTTAAATCAAAGGTAGACACAAAATGCTGGAGTAACTCAGCGGAACAGGCAGCATCTCTGGAGAAGGGAATGGGTGACATTTCGGGTCGAGGCCCTTCGAGTCTGAAGAAAGGTCTTGAACCGAAACATTACCCATTCCTTCCCTCCAGAGATGCTGCCTGTCCCACTGAGTTACTCCATCATTTTGTTTCTACCCAGGATACATCGAATGTTGTAATGATGGTGGAAGTCTTGCTAGGAGTCTTTAAGCATGGCACAGTGGCATATCTGGCAAAGCTGCTGGCTCACAGATACAAAAACCCAGGTTTGATCCTGATTTTGGATGCTGTCGTTGTGGAATTTGCATGCTATCCCTGTGATTGCATTGATTTCATCTGGGGGCTTTTGTTTACTACCACTTGCCAAAGATATGGGAGTTTGTAGGTTCACAGGCTACTGTAAATTACCCCTAGCTTGCAGGTTGTAGATGAGCAAGTCGGATAACATCGAAATATTGTCAATGTCAACATGGACTCAGGGAGCTCAAGGACTTACCATTATGTTTCCATGATCTTTCTTTCAATCAATTCACCTTGGGCAGGAGAGTTAAAATTCCAACCAGCCATGTCATCCCTGAGCAAACACTACTTGATTATTTATCAACCATATTGTTTGAAAATTGCATGCATTTACTACTATGTCTTTGTTCCCTCAGTGGAATGATTGCCCTTTCCATTTTTATGTTTGCTATGCATGCATCATTTCTTTTAGTCAGATTTTATGGTTTTTAAAATGTTAGCAAATAAATATCTACATCAGACATCTGGAAGGAGGAACTAAATGCCATGAAGCAGGTTAATTTGGCATTAGGCATGCACATAATTCTTTTCCCATTTGTGCCACGGTAAACAAAAATTATCAATCACTGAATGCGGATGCCATAGAAAAATGCCATAGATATTTGATAAGGGTGATAAGCTTTCATCTCTGCTATAAAAGTTTCATGCTCAACCAGAGATTACATAGAAACATAGAAAATAGGTGCAGGAGTAGGCTATTCGGCCCTTAGAGCCTGCACCGCCATTCAATATGATCATGGCTGATCATCAAACTCAGTATCCTGTACCTGCCCTCTCTCCATACCCCCTGATCTCTTTAGCCACAAGGGCCACATCTAACTACCTCTTAAATATAGCCAATGAACTGGCCTCAACTACCTTCTATGGCAGGAAGTTCCAGAGATTCACCACTCTCTGTGTGAAAAATGTTTTTCTCGTCTCGGTCCCAAAGGATTTCCCCTTTATCCTTGAACTGTGACCCCTTGTCCTGGACTTCCCCAACATCTTCACTGCATCTTCCTGCATCTAGCCTGACCAACCCCTTAAGAATTTTGTAAGTTTCTATAAGATCCCCCCTCAACCTTCTAAATTCTAGCGAGTACAAGTCGAGTCTATCCAGTCTTTCTTCATATGAAAGTCTTGACATCCCAGGAATCAGTCTGGTGAACCTTCTCTGTACTCCCTCTATGGCAAGAATGTCTTTCCTCAGATTTGGGGACCAAAACTGTACGCAATACTCCAGGTGTGGTCTCACCAAGACCCTGTCCAATTGCAGTAGAATCTCCCTGCTCCTATACTCAAATCCTTTTGCTATGAATGCCAATATACCATTCGCTTTCTTCACTGCCTGCTGCACCTGCATGCCTACTTTCAATGACTGGTGTACCATGACATCCAGGTCTCGTTGCATCTCCCCTTTTCCTAATCGGCCACCATTTAGGTAATAGTCCAGTTTTTTCCACCAGTGGATAACTTCACTTTATCCACATTATACTGCATGTGCCATGCATTTGCCCACTCACCCAGCCTATCCAAGTCACCTTGTAGCCTCCTAGCATCCTCCTCACAGCTAACGCTCCCCCAGCTTCATGTCATCCGCACACTTGGAGATATTGCATTCAATTCCCTTGTCCAAATCATTAATATATATTGTAAATAGCTTGGGTCCCAGCACTGAGCCTTGCGGTACCCCACTAGTCACTGCTTGCCATTGTAAAAGGACCCGTTTACTCCCACTCTTTGCTTCCTGTTTGCCAGCTAGTTCTCTATCCACGTCAATACTGAACCCCCAATACCGTGTGCTTTAAGTTTGTATACTAATCTCTTATGTGGGACTTTGTCGAAAGCCTTCTGAAAGTCCAGATATAACATATCCACTGATTTCCTGTTTGATGTCATCCCCAACTCCACTACTACTGTTAGGTGGCCTGTACACAACACCCACTAGCGTTTTCTGCCCCTTAGTGTTTCGCAGCTCTACGCATATCGATTCCACATACTCCAAGCTAATGTCCTTCCTTTCCATTGCGTTAATCTCCTCTCTAACCAGCAACGCTACCCCACCTCCTTTTTACTTCTGTCTATCCCTCATGAATATTGAATATCCCTGGATGTTCAGCTCCCAGCCTTGGTCACCCTGGAGCCATGTCTCCGTGATCCCAACTATATCATAATCATTAATAGCTATCTGCACATTCAACTCATCCACCTTATTACGAATGCTCCTTGCATTGAGACCCAAAGCCTTCAGGCTTGTTTTTACAATGCTGTTACCCCTTATACAATTATGTTGAAAAGTGGCCCTTTTTGGTTTTTGCCTTGGATTTGTCTGCCTGCCACTTTTATTTTTTACATTGCTACCGATTGCTTCTACCCTCATTTAGATCCCTCTGTCTCTCTGCTCACACATTTAAGAACCCAACCACCTCTTATTCTATGTTTATTATTTATTTTTTCTTTCCCCCCTACATGTTGGGTTGGAGTGCTTCCCTTCTCTGCCTCCTGCCTAACACACTGTCTACTAGCTTTCTCTATTTGAGTCCCTCCCCCCAACCGTTCTAGTTTAAAGTCTCTGCAGTAGCCTTTACAAATCTCCCTGCCAGGTTATTGGTCCCCCTCAGGTTAAAGTGCAATCCATCCTTTTTGTACAGGTCACACCTTCCACAAAAGAAGTCCCAATGATCCAGAAACTTGAATCCATGCCCTCTGCACCAGTCCTTCAACCACGCAATTATCCTCCACCTCGCTCCATTCCTACTCTCACTGTCGCGTGGCACAGGCAGTAATCCCGAGATTGTTATCCCGAGATTGTTACCTTTGTGGTCCTTCTCCTTAACTCTCCTCCTAACTCCCTAAATTCTTCTTTCAGAACCACTTCTCTTTTTCTACCTATGTCATTGGTACCTATATGTACCACGACCTCGGTCTCCTCTCCCTCCCATTTCAGGATATCTTAGACACGTTCAGACACATCCCAGACCCTGGCACCAGGGAGGCAAACTACCATGCGGGTCTCCCGACTGCGTCCACAGAATCGCCCATCTGACCCCCTAACTATAGAGTCCCCTATTACTATTGCCCTCCTCTTCTTTTCCCTACCCTTCTGAGCAACAGCGCCAGTCTCTGTACCGGAGGCCTGGCTGCTGTCGCTACCTCCAGGTAGGCTGTTCTCTCCAACAGTACTCAAACAGGAGTACTTATTGTCAAGGTGTACAGCCACCGGGGTACCCTCTAGTCCCTGCCTCTGCCCCTTGCCCCTCCTAACCGTGACCAACTTGCCTGCCTCCTGTGGTCTTCGAGTGACCACCTCTCTGTAACTCCTCTCTATGACTTCCTCACTCTCCCTGGTCATACGGAGGTCATCGAGCTGCTGCTCCAGGTTCATAACACGGTCCCTTAGGAGCCCCATCTCGAAGCACCTGGCGCAGATGTGGATGTCTGGAAGGCTATCAGATTCCTTGACCTCCCACATCTGACATCCAGAACAGTAAACTGCCCTGGCCCTCATTCGCCCCCCTTACCCTGGATAAAATATAAAGTGCTGGAAGAAATCAGCAGGGATCTGACTCCCAATCAGCTGCTCCCTCTTGTCTGCTTCCACCAATCAGCGGCTTCCTCAAGCCCACTTGTTTTGAAATGCGAATGGAACGTTACTGATTTGCTCCTCCCTCTGGACCTCGAACGGCTCTTGGGCCTCTGTAAAGGAAAGCCCCGCGCAACTCACCGCTCGGGCGTAGCTCTTCCCTCTGCAACCGCTCCAACGGCTCTTGGGCCTCTGTAAAGGAAAGCCCCGCGTTCAGGTTTTAAACTCACCGCTCGGGCGTAGCTCCTCCCTCTGCAACCGCTCCTGGGCATCTGCCTCCTGCCGAGATTGCTAAAGCTTATCCAATCTTCACATCTCCAAAGCAACATTTATATTGTATTACAGATGGAGGGATAGTAGTGTTCAAAAGTGATACCATGCTGCGTTGCGCAGGAGACATGCTCATGGTATTTGGGGAGAACTAATCTGAGGAAAGACATTCTTGCCATAGAGGGAGTACAGAGAAGGTTCACCATACTGATTCCTGGGATGGCAGGACTTTCATATGAAGAAAGACTGGATAGACTCAGCTTGTACTCGCTAGAATTTAGATGATTGAGGGGGGATCTTATAGAAACTTACACAATTCTTAAGGGGTTGGACAGGCTAGATGCAGGAAGATTGTTCCCAATGTTGGGGAAGTCCAGAACAAGGGGTCACAGTTTAAGGAAAAGGGGGAAGTCATGTAGGACTGAGATGAGAAAAACATTTTTCACACAGAGAGTGGTGAATCTGTGGAATTCTCTGCCACAGAAAGTAGTTGAGGCCAGTTCATTGGCTATATTTGGGTAGTTAGATGTAGCCCTTGTGGCTAAAGGGATCATGGGATATGGAGATAAGGCAGGTACAGGATACTGAGGGATGATCAGCCATGATCATATTGAATGGTGGTGCAGGCTCGAAGGGCCGAATGGCCTACTCCTGCACCTATGTTTCTATGTTTCAAAGAAGTAGATAGTAGTTCAGGACTCTCTAGTTCTCTGCTCTCTAGTTGTGGTGGCAGTGGTTCAGTTGCCTGATAACAGCTGACCCTACCACAACTAGAGAGCAGTACTGAACTATTATCTACCTCATTGAAGACCCTTGGGCTATCTTTGATAGTACTTTATTAGCTTTATTTAACCTACATTATTCGCAAGAAGATTTGGCTCTGTGTATGGGGTGGACGTGGATACATAATTTATGTTTTCTTTGTGTTCATTAGGGCCAAAGTTGCCACATGGATTGATACCATCTGAGTTTGCATTGAGTGCACAGTCATGAGTAGAGAGGAAGTATTTTAAGGTTTTTTCTCAGTCTTTGGTTTTGTCTGAGAGTCTACTTAGGTTATTTATTTATTTTATTTTTTAATTAATTTTATTAGAAGTAAGTACAATAATGTGGTACCTTGTAGATACCTAATATATATTGACATGTTACATTTTATGTACAACTTCTTATTTTTTTTTTTTTAGCAGTAAAAGAAAGAAAAGAAAGAGAATAGTAGAAAAATAGAGCAGTGCGTGATACCGAACAGTGATAAGAAGGAAAGAAGAAAAGAGAGAGAATAGAGAGAGAGAAAAAGAAGAGATAGAAAACAGGAGATTGAAGGAGAAATAGCTCTTTATTATTCTTGACCACCCTTCACCCGATCCTGAAACAGTTAATTTCTACGGTTATGTTGCACCATATGCTTGTAAGAAGTCGATAAATGGAGACCAAATCATTAAGAATTGGTCTGCTTTTTCTGTTAGGAGAAGTCGCATTTCTTCAAGATGTGAGGTTTCCGACGTTTGAAATCCACATTTTCAACGTTGGCATGGATGTATTTTTCCAAAATTTAAGTTATTTTGCCATTATTATACCATAATTAAGGAAAGATTTTTGAAACATATTCAGTTTATTCACATCTTCCATTGATCCGAATATAATCATTTCAATGTCAGGGTCAAGTTTTATCTTAAATAATTTTGTAAAAATTTCAAAGATTTCGTTCCAAAATTTATAAAGTTTTATGCGAGAGACAAAAGAGTGTGTTATAGTGGCGTTTTGAGATAAGCATTTGTCACAAATGGGGGACGTATTTGGATAGAATTTATTCAATCTAGTTTTCGAGTAATATAATCTAAATAGAATTTTAAATTAAATTAAGTTATGTCTTACGTTAATCGAACATTTATGTATATATATCAATTTTTTTTCCCATGATTGTTTCGGGATTTTTATCAGTACTTCTCATTCCCAATCTTCTCTGTCAATGGTACTTCTATATTTCAAATGCTATTTTATAAATATGATATTAATTTCCTTGAGTCAGCCTTAATATTCATTGCTTCTTCCAATGAATCTAGAATTAAAGTTTGGTATCCTTGTATATATTTTTTCAGGAAATGGATCTGAAGGTATTGAAAATATTGGTTGTTTTTTAGCTTGTATTTTAATTGTAATTGTTGAAATGATAACAAGTTTCCCATTTCATACATATCGCCGATCCTTTTAATTCCTATTCTTTTCCAATGGCTATATGTTTTGTCAGAGTTAGATGGTTTAAATGAGGGGTTATTAACTATCGGAGTTAAAAGTGATAGGTTTCTTAATTTTAAAATTAATTTTATTTGTTTCCAAATTCATATTGTATTATGGATAATTGGATTCTTCTTATATATTATGTTGGGAAGAAGAGGATTGCTCCTATATTAAAAGAACAGTCCACTTTCTCCATTTTTATCCATTCTGTCTGTTGGGCAGAACGAGTCTACTTAGGTTATAAAGAGCATCGTCAGTCCTGTAGCTAGGGTTGATTTCATCTTCTTTAACAGGGGAGGTATGTCAGCATTGCAAAGAGCATCATACTAAATTGTGGAGGCAACCACACATGCTGGTCTCACCCCATTGGTGATTGAAAATGGGTCTGAACGCCTTCTGTCATCCATTACTGTCCATTATACTGCCATAGAGTTGTCAGGTAATTGTGATGAACATTCTGGGGCACCATTCATTGCTGGTATCTTCCATAGGCCCTCATGATAAATGACAGTGAGGCATTAGTGAATCAACAGAAATGGTGAACAAGCTGCAGTTTTGTACGGCTGCCAGGACAATGAGCTTTAAGGCCGTTAGATTCTACATTTTTACAACTTTGCACTTTAGGATACAAGATTATGTTCTGCCTCAGTGTAATCTACCATTCTTACACTCTTGTGCTTAAGTATGATTGTGTCTATGCTTAGTAAGATTTTAACTGAACTGAATCCAAAAAAAGGAATTTCACCATACCTAGCTACGTGTTATAAAACCATTGATATTAGAAACCAAAAGCTGTGAACACTGTGGACAATAAAACAATCACCAAATAAATTGTATTCTTCATATCTTAAACACCCATAAGAGTAATATTCAATTGCTTCCCTTGTTCTGATTAAAAACATTCAAAGTAATTTGTAAAATTAAATGCAGGGAAAATTTAAATTAAATTAAATGTTCTTAATAAAAACGTCAACATTATTTCATTTACGCTTTGAAAGCACTATTCACTGGAGACAAAAGATCAAATGCTGAACATTTACAAATAGTGCGGCGTTAATATAAAAAATCTCAAATAAGCATAATTTAAGAATTAGATTAATGAAGACAAATTCACAATTACATATTCATACATTTCAAAATTACCACTATACAAATGTACATTTGCTCCACAAATAAATTTGTCTTGAAAAAATACATGGAATAAATAAAATCATAAGGAAAAAATAAATGTCTGAATATGACAATTATTATTCCAGAGAGGATCATGTCAAGAATGGGAATAATTGAGTAACCAACAGTAATTAAAGCTGTCGAGATTGGAATTTTATATTATGTTATTTTATTATTTGATGAAGTAGACAAGAAAATGGGAATTGAAACATATAATTTTGCCTTATGTTCTTTGCAAACAAATACATTTTTTTTTTGAATTTCTCTTTAATTAGCTTACACATAAATATAGAGTTTCCTACCAGGGCAAGTAGTTAACAAATCAAACATAACTATAATGGCAGAATATATACATAGATATATATATATATATATATATGTTGTGATGTGTTGTCAATGAACCCTCTCCTGGAAGGAGAGTTGGTGTTAGGAGTAATGTTTTTGGAAATAAAGCAATCCCTCAGTGCCCAAAAGAATGCAATATTACTGAGTTGCAATGTTGCAAATCAGCCAACTAACATCGCAGAATTGAAGATACAAGCAAAGATTTCATAACAGTTGAGAGAATGGATGCACACCAATTCTCATACTGCAGTTTAATATATACTAGACCAAGTGCAGACCCGTTGGGTCTGTTCCCGCAACGTGCAAGGGGAGGGGGCGGCCTGACGTCATCACGCAACACCACGCGCTAGGCGTACGCCGTCAAGTCGCTGCGTACGACGTCAAGACACTGCGTACGCCCATCGAGATGCTGCATATGCCCTCAATGCGCCTGCGGGCCGACAGGCCGTTGACGCGTGGGATTTTCGAACAGTGCAAGCCAGCAAGGATGGCAAAAAGCAACGGGGGGAGCAGGCGATCATTGGCTTCGGCCAGCATGAATGAGCCGGGCTTGGGGGGAAGTGGAGGAAGTAAAATCACTAGCGAAATGGGAAAAATGTCTGTCACTAGCGAAATGGGAAAAGTGGCGGCGATTTTGGAGGAGAGCCAGGCGGCAGTAGCCATTATGGTCGCCTGCCAGCAGGAGGTGAAAAAATGAGTGAGAGGGGGGGAGAAGGATTTTATTAAAAATGTGTACAGAAAAATGACTAAATTTAATGAGGAGTGGATGAGCGAATGTAAAAGTGAAATAACTAACGAAATGGTAAAAATCTCAGTATGTTAGCATCTAGTTTTGGCGGAGTAATGAATCAAAGGCCAAAAAAATGGCATACACACACACAGAGTTTTAAAAATATATAGATTTGCATTCATTTTTAAAGCCCTAGATGCTGAAAGATATGCAGCATAAAGCCTAAATAGGAATGGGCTCTGTAACTATTTGAAAGATAAACCATGGAGTCAATGAAGCTGAACTGAATAATTGTACCGAGAGAAGATAAAGATGACACGCTTAGTGATCACAGTTTACTAACCTGATTGGATATACCTGGCTGGTGGTGGCCAGACAGACTCCAACATTGCTAAATAGAAACATACATTGAGTCCACTTGTGGAATGCGGAGAGTATCAAAATATATCAAACTTGAGCTCACTTGAGAGCGAAAGAGCCTGCTTGGTATATTACACAATTAATAACAAGAACATATAGATTACATTATTTCCATAATCAGTTCTCTTTCTTCTGTCCCTGGAAACAGCTGTTAGCCCTTGCTATCATTCAGTCACTGCTACAATTTGAAGGCAATGTCTACTTAATCAAATAATGGTTTTGGCCTGAAACTTTGCCTTTTTCCTTTGCTCCATAGATGCTGCTGCACCCGCTGAGTTTCTTCAGCTTTTTTGTGTACCTTCTACTTAATCAATCCAGGTATCAAATAGTTTTCAAAAGATAATAAGCCAAGTTAATAAACCAATGTGTTCTCATCCCTTCTGCCCTTGAAAAGCCATGGCAGCGGCAAATAGAGGGATAGCCTCTCTGTTTTTGACAGAAAATAGACCCAAAGTGCTGGAGCAATCAAGGGTCAGGTAGCATCTCTGGAAACGTTTTTGGTGACATTTTTTAATTATGTTCCTAGAGCTAACCCCCCTTTGTCTAGTCGAGTAAAACACCAAGTCAAGCACTGGACCACTAAACTTTTATTTTATGAAACAGTAACAAATTTCTCATACGATACCTAGCCACACCACGGGATCTACCCTTGTCTCTGCTTGTCCAAGCCCGTCAGTCTCGTGCAAGCAGATACCTCCAAAAGTTTAGGCAGTCCCAAGCGCTCCACCCAGAAGATTGACAACGAACCTCGTGGGGGGTTACCTTTTGTAGGTCTTCGAACCATGTGGGGCAGATCTACATGGGGGTGGTATCCCTACAAACCAATCACAGATATCGATTACATTCAGGTGTTATTGACAGTTCCCCAAACCAATTACAAAGCATTACAGTACAATGCTTCTACAGAAGCTTATGGAAATAAGTCAGTTGACCCAATCAATGCAACATTCTCCGAGGGAGTATAAACAATTCAAACAAGGCTTCACACCAGCCAATCTTTATGCACACGTCTTTAGGACGATGAAATTCTCAGGATTGGTTAAAAGCATTTTCGGCCAATTTATACTTTAACCACTGATTTCCCAGTACCTTTATGAGACTCCTCCCTTCGTTTTTTCAGAGATCCAGATATTCTCACACAGGCAGGGACTCGAACCAACATAGGCTCACCCTTGCAAGGGGCTTCTTCCTATCCACCTACTTGGTACAAGGTGTCAGCGCATAATCACTTCACGCTGGCAGTCGATGCTGATTTTTTGAGCGCCTTTCGAATCTGCAATGACGCAGTACTTTACCTCTTAGTACAGTTGCCAGGATCTGGGATGTGTTTGAATGTGTCCAAGATATCCTGAAATGGGAGAGAGAGGAGACCGAGGTCGTGGTACATATAGGTACCAATGACATAGGTAGAAAAAGGGAAGAGGTCCTGAAAGGAGATTTAGGGAGTTAGGAAGAGAGTTAAGGAAAAGGACCGCAAAGGTAACAATCTCAGGATTACTGCCTGTGCCACGCAACAGTAAGAGTAGGAATGGAGCGAGGTGGAGGATAAATGCGTGGCTGAAGGACTGGTGCAGTGGGCAGGGATTCAAGTTTCTGGATCATTGGAACCTCTTTTGGGGAAGATGTGACCTGTACAAAAGTGATGGATTGCACTTCAACCTGGCGGGGAGATTTGTAAAGGCTACTGGGGAGACATTAAACTAGAACGGTTGGGGGGAGGGACTCAAATAGAGAAAGCTAGTAGAGAGTGTGTGAGGCAGGAGGCAGAGAAGGGAAACACTCAGACCCAACATGTAGGGGGGAAAGAAGAAAAAGATAATAAACAGAGAATAAGAGGTGGTGGGTTTCTTAAATGTCTGAGCAGAGAGACAGAGGGGTGTAAAATGAGGGTAGAAGCAATAGGTAGCAAAGTGAAAAGTAATAGTGGTAGGCAGACAAATCCAGGGCAAAAATCTAAAAGGGCAATTTTTTAACATAATTGTATAAGGGGTAATTGTGTTGAAAAAACAAGCCTGAAGGCTTTGTGTCTCAATGCAAGGAGCATTCGTAATAAGGTGGATGAGTTGAATGTGCAGATAACTATTAATGACTATGATATAGTTGAGATCACAGAGACATGGCTCCAGGGTGACCAAGGCTGGGAGCTGAACATCCAGGGATATTCAATATTCAGGAGGGATAGACAGAAAGGAAAAGGAGGTGAGGTAGCGTTGCTGGTTAGAGAGGAGATTAATGCAATTGAAAGGAAGGACATTAGCTTGGAGGATGTGGAATCAATATGGGTAGATCTGCGAAACACTAAGGGGCAGAAATCGCTAATGGGAGTTGTGTACAGGCCACGTAATAGTAGTAGTGGAGTTCGGGATGGCATCAAACAGGAAATTAGAAATGCGTGCAACAAATGTAAAACAGTTATAATGGGTGACATCAATCTACATATAGATTAGGTGAATCAAATTGGCAAGGGTGCTGAGGAAGAGGATTTCTTGGAATGTATGCGGGATAGTTTTCTAAACCAACATGTAGAGGAGCCAACGAGAGAGCAGGCTATTCTAGACTGGGTATTGAGTAATGAGGAAGGGTTAGTTAGCAGTCTTGTTGTGGGTGGCCCCTTGGGCAAGAGTGACCGTAATATGGTTGCGTTCTTCATTAGGATGGAGTGTGACAACGTTAATTCAGAAACAAGGGTTCCGAACTTAAATAAAGGTAACTTTGACGGTATGAGACGTGAATTGGCCAAGACTGGCAATTGATTCTTAAAGGATTGACGGTAGATATACAATGGAAGGCATTTGAAGGCTGCATGGATGTTCATCCCAGTTTGGCAAAAGAATAAATCAGGGAAGGTATTGCATCCGTGGATAACAAGGGAAATCAGGGATAGTATCAAAACAAAAGATGAAGCATATAAATTAGCCAAAAAAAGCAGCCTACCAGAGGACTGGGAGAAATTCAGTCCAGCAGAGGAGGGCAAAGGGCTTAATTAGGAAAGGGAACATAGATTATGAACGAAAACTGGCAGGGAACATAAAGACTGACTGCAAAAGTTTTTATAGATATGTGAAGAGAAAAAGATTAGTTAAAACAAATGTAGGTCCCTTGCAGTCAGAAACAGGTGAACTGATCATGGGGAACAAGGGCATGGCAGACCAATTGAATAACTACTTTGGTTCTGTCTTCACTAAGTAAGACTTAATTAATCTGCCGGAAATAGCTGATTGGCTGGATATTGTAAAACAGGACTGGGTCTAAACATAGAAACATAGAAACATAGAAAATAAGTGCAGGAGTAGGCCATTCGGCCCTTCGAGCCTGCACCGCCATTCAATATGGCGGGGGTCAAATGAGATGGAGGAACCGAGTGAAATCAAGGGTAGCCGGGAAGTACTCTGGGATGCAGCCTATCTGACCCTGGGGTTTTATCGTCGGTTTGAGTTTAAGAGCAGGGAGGTTCTATTGCAGTTGTACAGGGTCTTCGTGAGACCACACCTGTCGTATTGCATACAGTTTTGGTCTCCTAATCTGAGGAAAGACATTCTTGCCATAGAGGGAGTACAGAGAAGGTTTACCAGTCTGAGTCCTGGGATGGCAGGACTTTCATATGAAGAAAGACTGGATAGACTCGGCTTGTACACGCTAGAATTTAGAAGATTGAGGGGGGATCTTATAGAAACTTACAAAATTCTTAAGGGGTTGGACAGGCTAGATGCAGGAAGATTATTCCCGATGTTGGGGAAGTCCAGAACTATGGGTCACAGTTTAAGGATAAGAGGGAAGTCTTTTAGGACCGAGATGAGAAAATCTTTTTTTATACAGAGAGTGGTGAATCTGTGGAATTCTCTGCCACAGAAGGTAGTTGAGGTCATTTCATTGGGTATATTTAAGAGGGAGTTAAATGTGGCCCTTGTGGCTAAAGGGATCAGGGGGTATGGAGAGAAGGCAGGGATGGGATACTGAGTTGGATGATCAGCCATGATCATATTGAATGGCGGTGCAGGCTCGAAGGGACGAATGGCCTACTCCTGCACCTATTTTCTATGTTTCTATGTTTCTATGAAGTGGTGTTAGGTAAATTCAATGGATTAAAGGCCGATAAATCCCCAGGGTCAGATAGGCTGCATACCAGAGTACTTAAGAAAGTAGCACCAGAAATAGTGGATGCATTGGTGATAATTTTTCAAAACTCTTTAGATTCTGGAGTAGTTCCTGAGGATTGGAGGGTAGCTAATGTAACCCCACTTTTTAAAAAGGGAGGGAGAGAGAAAACGGGAAATTACAGACCAGTTAGTCTAACATCGGTAGTGGGGAAACTGCTAGTCAGTTATTAAAGACGGGATAGCAGCACATTTGGAAAGTGGTGAAATCATTGCACAAAGTCAGCATGGATTTATGAAAGGTAAATCATGTCTGACGAATCTTATAGAATTTATCAAGGATGTAACTAGTGGAGTGGACAAGGGACAACCAGTGGATGTGATATATCTGGACTTTTAGAAGGCTTTCTACATGGTCCTACATAAGAGATTAGTATACAAACGTAAAGCACACGGTATTGAGGGTTCAGTATTGATGTGGATAGAGAACTGGCTGGCAGACAGGAAGCAAAGAGTAGGAGTTAACGGGTTCCTTTTCAGAATGGCAGGCAGTGACTTGTGTGGTACCGCAAGGCTCAGTGCTGGGTCCCCAGCTATTTACAATATATATTAATGATCTGGACGAGGGAATTAAATGCAACATCTCCAAGTTTGCGGATGACATGACGCTGGGAGGCAGTGTTAGCTGTGAGGAGGATGCTAGGCTGCAAGATGACTTGGATAGGCTGGGTGAGTGAGAAAATGCATGGCAGATGCAGTATAATGTGGATAAATGTGAGGTTATCCACTTTGGTGTCAAAAACATGATAGTAGACTATTGCCTGAATGGTGGCCGATTAGGAAAAGGGGAGATGCAACGAGACCTGGGTGCCATGGTACACCAGTCATTGAAAGTAGGCATGCAGGTGCAGCAGGCAGTAAAGAAAGCGAATGGTATGTTAGCATTCATAGCAAAAGGATTTGAGTATAGGAGCAGGGAGGTTCTACTGCAGTTGTACAGGGTCTTGGTGAGACCACACCTGGAGTATTGCGTACAGTTTTGGTCTCTTAATCTGAGGAAGGACATTCTTGCCATAGAGGGAGTACAGAGAAGGTTCACCTGACTGATTCCAGGGATGTCAGGACTTTCATATGAAGAAAGACTGGATAGACTCGGCTTGTACTCGCTAGAATTTAAAAGATTGAGGGGGATCTTATAGAAACTTACCAAATTCTTAAGGGGTTGGACAGGCTAGATGCAGGAAGATTGTTCCCGATGTTGGGGAAGTCCGGAACAAGGGGTCACAGTTTAAGGATAAAGGGGAAAAATCTTTTAGGACTGAGATGAGAAAAACATTTTTTACACAGAGAGTGGTGAATCTCTGGAATTCTCTGCCACAGAAGGTAGTTGAGGCCAGTTCATTGGCTATATTTAAGTGGGAGTTAGATGTGGCCCTTGTAGCTAAAGGGATCAGGGGGTATGGAGAGAAAGCAGGGATGGGATACTGAGTTGTATGATTAGCCATGATCATATTGAAAGGCAGTGCAGGTTCGAAGGGCCAAATGGCCTACTCCTGCACCTATTTTCTATGTTTCTATGTTTCAATGTTATCAAACCCTGTGGGGCAGATTGACATGGGGGTGGTATCCCTACAAACCAATCACAAATATCAATTACAAGAAGGTGATATTGACAGTTCCCCAACCCAATTACAAAGCATCCCTTAACAATGTTTCTACAGAAGCTTCTGGAAAAAAGTCAGTTGACCCAAGTAATGCATCATTCTCCCGGGGAGTAAAAACAATTCAAACAAGGCTTCACATTTCAGCCAATCATCAAATTGTAACACAAACACATTGCAACGTTATTAATAGTATTTACAATCCTTCTGCAGCCAGCCAATCATGCTAATGCTTCTGCAACACCTTTGGGTTTCTCTGCAAAGTACTCATACATTTTAACAATAGTGAGGACATCTGGACCTCACTTTATCTGATATCTGATAGTTCAATCTAGGACCTAGACTTCATGGCACCAATTTGTAGCTTTCAGCTTTTTTCACAGAATTTGACCAAGCAGGTTCTGCAGATGCAATGATCCTCCATTTTATATATCTCTGGCCAATATTGGCCAATATTAACAATTTCACGTTGGGACCCTTCTGCAGACTGAAGTCTGAGTTACTCCAGCACTTTTTACCTTTATAAACCAGCATCTGCAGTTCCTTGTTTCTGCCCTGATATGATCGTCAGTACCACTTCCAAAGAGCGTTCACATCGCGGCCCTGTTTCCACCAATCTTTCCACCACCACACACAAGAAGCACAAGCAGCGCAAGACAGACACCATTGTATGCTGACGCTGAGAAGTGTGTTCTGCTCTGGCTGAATAACGTCTAATCTTGTGTGTGGACTCGATAAGAAGAAGTACCACTTCCAACTCCAGTCCAAAGAAGTTCTCTTCATCATTAGCAAAATCTCCTTCCTTTAGGAGAAGAATGGGACAAGTTCTTCCCATGGCATGAACATTATTAGAGTAATCTGTTTTTAATTAGCACTTTAACATGAAAACCAATAGCACACCAGAACGCTTAACAATATTAGGTGCACCTATCACAAAGTTTCAGTGAACCAAGAATGTATAATATCACTATTCCAAACTGATTGCAAAATGTGTGCTCTCTTCCACACCATACTACTAATTTTTAATTATTCTCTTAAGTTATCTTTAAACTCTTTGCTTTTAACAGAAAAGATTTCCAGTTTATTTAGTTTTTATTTCTTAGTTATCTTGCAGTACTATTGCCCATTACTTTTTTGATATCAAATTTAGAAACCGTTTTATTTCAGTAACCTCAGTGAAAAACTATAAACCCAAACTTAAGATTTTCATAAAGCCTCTATATATTGAATATCCACCAATGTTTATTCAAATATGCATGCATTAGCAAAGCTGGTATTAAATACTTCTTTAATGAAAGATCCTTGGGGAAAATTATTCTAGTAACAGATGGAATATCTCACCCTGGCACCATAAATAAAAGATTAATGTTGTTCTGAGACAGAAATTAACATTCTGCACTGATTGAAGCCAAAAGTGGCTGAAAATCTATATACTAGTCTTTAAGCAGTCATAACTTGAAATATGTTCTTCAAGTAAATTTTAATTTACAGAGACCACCATGTTAAAAATTTAAATATCCTGCCTTTGAAATTGATATTATGCCTTCAAGTGGAATTAGGAGACTCTGCAATCAGTACAAACTGCATCGCAATGGAGAAATAAAATATTTTATTTATGTGCTTGCACAAGGATTCAAGTTACATAGAGTGCTAATTAAGTGAAATAAGTTGTCAGATTTGATTTAGTTTAAACTTTCCAGCTATATTGCATGTTATTTGGTCCTTTTTTTAAAATGTTGGGCACAAAAATAATGTTTTAATTCAAAATTTGTAGTGTCTACATTAACTGTAGATTATTTATTTTATAGTTAGTGATTATTTTAAATTTTACATGAGAACTTCAATTTAGTCTCAAAAGCTGAAGGGCAATAGGCCGAGGAAACAAAATGCTAATCATCCTTGAATTTCCCTTGATATATTTACAATTTTGACACCAACCTTGTCTACTAGGAGTAATACTTAGACTTCCTGTTGGTTTCATTTATCATGCCAGAAAAATGTGAAGCGTGGACATCCAGTTTTCCTGGGGGTCTCAGAGTGTTTGAATTATGTGAAGCAGACATTTCAATTAAAAAATTACAAAATAATATTTCCAAAGAGAATCACAATACAATTTAATTTCATCTGCTATTACCTGAGCTCAAGTCCTGCCACAGCTAAATCTATGGAAATAATTCCAGGAGGTTGACGGGATTACTTTTTTTGCATTTAGATATAGCTATACAAATGGATGGCCGAGGATATTGGCAACTTTATCCGGTCTCCAAAGAATCGTGGACCAGTTATATCTATTAGTCCTGTCAAAAACTGGAGGGCAGAGCTCTAAAATGAAAGAGGAAATGTTTAAAGGAGATTGAGGGTATGGGTATCTGGAATGCACTTCCAGGGGTAATGATGGAGGCAGTTTAATGAGGCAAATGAGATTGGTTCATCTTGGCATTATATTCAGCATAGACATTCATGTACTATACTTGTCATTGTTCTATTTTCCAATTCTATATTGTACAATTTTCCACAGAGACACTAAGCCGTTTAAATCTCAGTCCAAAAATATTTGAGACCCAATGGCAAGTTCTCTGTGTTTTACCAACTTGAACGTGATTCTCATGAGCAAGTGAATGCGATACAGACAACTTAGTCACTTAATGCACAGGTAACAAATCTTAAACTGCTCTTCACCTGTAAATGCAGTAACTTTGATCAAAAGCTTGACCATATCATCTCATTGTGCTGGTGATTCAAATTTAATAAAGATGTCTGTGAGATAAATACACTTTCTGAAAAGGCCATGTAATAGGCTATTTTGGTTCAATTTCAATGAATAAACATACTACATAACTCTCTTAATTTAATTTCATGAACTTAATGGTGCTGTAGCATTCTATTGCTGAAGGAAGTTCCAGGAAACTAGAAATGGACGTTTTGACTGTAAAACATTTGATATTTAGTTGTTCAGACCACTTTAACTCATAGTCTTGCAGTTATAACACAAACATTTGTGCCAAGATATCAAAGAGGACAGGCTTTATTGGAGGAATTCAACAGATGATTAGGCAAGCTTCATAAAAACGTGAGAATTGGCAGTTTACTCCACATCCTTGGAAAGGATAGGGAATTTGAAGATCGGATGACACGTGCATAATTTTCATTGATGCGTTTGTGCCTATACCATCTGTCAGCCACTCACACAGGAGCATCACCTTCATAGTGACTGTGAAACCTGCTGCAGGGTGATTTAAAGCGGAGCAGGTCCCAGCTTTATATTGGCAACTTGCGTTGCACATATATTCTTTAAGTAATGGAGCCAATGACATATCCATGTTTGTAAAATTTTCTAGGCCATCACCCACCCTAGTATTTTGTAAAACCAGCTCAGTATCTTATGATGTATTTGCTTGTGGATTGACTGTTTTTTAAATACTTCAAATAGGTGTTATCTAATTTCTCAGCTAAGTTCTTTGTACCCGTTAAAGATGAGGATGAGAGAACAAGGAAAAGGAGTTTCAGCTGGCCGCCCTTTGTTATGAAAATTAATAGATTATATTAGAGGCAATTAATGATCCATAGAAATTACAGCAGTATTACAGCAGTACCTGGCATGAACTTTACACACATTCGTATTATCATCTACTCACTGCATTTTGTTGTAGAAATGGAATTGAGAAATAATAGCAAAATTTGGTTTGAGTTCCACTGTTTTCAGAGTGCTTGAATTGTTGAGTTCATAAACCAAGTTCGTTGTGAAATGAATTGTTTACTGGAAGTCCAGTCATAAATCTGGTACCTCAAACTCATTGCATGATATGGTACAATCTATATGCTAACATTGTGGTCTTAATGCAAAAGATGTACAGGTGTTGTCTTTGTGGAATTATACTAAATAATATCGCAAGAGCTTGTGTCCATACACCAAGCAAATATGATTATGAACATATTGTGCTGGAGGCCCATTAGCAGAAGCGTCCACATCACAGGGCTAGATACTGGAAGTATCTCAAACTATTTCTGCTACCACCATCATCCATTGCGACAAGTGATGGCTTCCACTGATTGTTGCTGGAAGCTTGCATCCTTTTCAGGACTGGCGATGACAGCGAGGTCAACATTTGTAACAAGATGGACACGAAAAGAAGAAGAGGATTGTGCTGGAGAATAAATGGACATTTGACCAGTTGTTTTGACATTATAAACACATCAAACCACATGATCTTAGTTCTCCAAACAGAGGGAGGTACTGCATTGACATGCATTCATCAATAGATTGCCTGGGGGTACATAGAGATGATTTTAATATAACACAAAACAAATTATCGACCTTGTCCTTCAGCTGCTGCAATAGTCAAATATCTGCATCCACCACATCGTTGGTACTGTGAGACTTAAAAAATATGAAGCAAATTGCTGTCCACAGAGTTAATCAATCTGACCAGAGGAAAAAATTGGATGTATGGTAAATATGTGAAATGATATTTTAAATCCTCGAGGCTTTGAATTCTGCCTGGTGCTTCCAGTACATCTCAGTGAGCTGAATTTTACTTTATTTTATTTGCAGTGGCTCAAATCATACCAGTCCAAACTAGTTAATCTACCAAATTTATTAAACTGAACTAAGATGAACTAAACATGATGAATTGCAAATTTTAGTGCAGGTAACAATTCATTAAAGGGGCATCTACAAATCATTAAAGAACCAGAAAAGTAATTTGAAATAAATCAGTTTTAGTCATTGTGTGTGGTTTTGTGGGTGCTGTGCTATTGAGTTACTTTCAAGTGTACTAAAAAATGTAATAATTGGGTACAATTAAAAACCCTCAAATCATGCACTATGTTGCACTTTAAATTGCTGGTTTGCCTTTGTAAATTCCATTTTTGTAATTACGTATCTTAAATTCCATTTTAGTGAAGCTGCCACATTTTAGCTCATAACATTTTGAAGATATTTGTTGAAGGGTTGGTAGTGAGGGGGAGCGGTGATTCTGATTTTCATTTAAAATTGATTTTATTAGTCATTTGCTAATTTTAGCTCATGCAATATCTCCAACTTCCTGTTCTCTTTGTTCTCATTGTTCTCTTATCTTTTGCTAGCTTCTTACATGGATCCTAGAACATTGAAAAATATAGCACAGGAACACACCATTCACACACAATGTCTGTGCCGAACGTGAAACCAAGCTAAACTAATCTTAGCTACCTGAACATGATCCATACCCCTCCATTCCTTGCGTTTCCCTGTGCATTTGTAAAATCCTCAGGCCCCACTATCATATCAACCACCACCAAACTTGTTCTAGGTACCAACCAACCCCTGTGTAAAAAACCTGCCTAATACAACTTCTTTAAACATTTCCCCCGTCATTTATACCTATACCCTCTAGTCTTTGACATTTTCAGTGTGGAATCTTTTTTGACTGCCACCCAATCTATGCCTCTCATAATTTTGTACACTTCTATCATATCTCCCCTCAAACAGGCATTCCAGAGAAAACAATCCGTCTTTCCAAACTCTGTATAGCTTATACCCTCTAACTCAGACAGCTTTTTAATAAACCTCTTCTGCGCCATCTCCAAAACCTCCCCATCCTTCCTGGATTAGGGCAACCAAAATTGGATGCAATAATCCAAATGCAAAGTCCTGCAAAGCTATATCAAGAATTCCTCATTCTTATGCTCAATCCCCTAAACACTGAAGGAAAGCCTGTGATAAGCCTTCTTGGGCACTCTACCTTCTTGTGTTTCGACTTTTAGGGAGCTACTGCCACTTTTAGGGAGGTATGGACAAGGACATTGGATCCTTCTGTACATTAATGCTATTGAGTGTTTCACCATTTAGAAGTGTGAGACATAATCTTGTTGAAGTATTCAAAAGTTTTGTGGGGCTTGACAGGGTAAATCTAAAGATGATACCTGTCCTGTGTGCGGCCTAGCAGTCTCAAAAATATCTCATAGAAAATCAGAAACATAGAAAATAGATGCAGGAGGCCATTCAGCCCTTTGAGCCAGCACCGCCATTCATTATGATCATGGCTGATCGTCCCCAATCAATAGCCTGTGCCTGCCTTCTCCCCATATCCCTTGATTCCACTAACCCCTAGTGCTCTATCTAACTTTCTCTTAAATCCATCCATTGATTTGGCCTCCACTACCCTCAGTGGCAGGGAATTCCACAAATTCACAACTCTCTGGGTGAAAACTCCCAGGTTGTTTCTTACCTCAGTCTTAAATGGCCTCCCCTTTATTCTAAGACTGTGGCCCCTGGTTCTGGACTCACCCAACATTGGGAACATTTTTCCTGCATCTAGCTTGTCCAGTCCTTTTATCTATATTACTAAAAGTAGGATCTTGACCACTTTCCCATCGATGAAACATAAAAGAATTATTAATGTTTAAAAAATGTTCACATTCTCTCTGCTGTCCCTGCTGGTGGGAGGGGGAGGGACTATAAAACCCAGAAGTGTTGTGCCTCAGTCAGTCTCTTCAAGATAGGGGAAGTGAGAGTGTCACGTCTCTCCGTCTGAGCTGTGAATAACACTGAACACATGACTACTAAACTGTGAGTGTGGTTTTACTGACCTTGAGTGCCCTTAATGTGGTTTGAAAATGAAAATGGCTTTGGGTTGAAGTGAAAGGACTGCAAATGGTTGGTGGGGCTTTCGGTTGAAGCAAAACCACTGCAAATGGTTGATGGGGTTTTGGGTTGAAGTAAAAGCACTGCAAAAGCACTGCAAGTGGTTTGTGGGGTTTTGAGTTGAAGTAAAAGCACTGCAAATGGTTGATGGTCTAGACTTGACAACTTCCTCTGCACTATATATTGATTTTAGATAAAACGCAACCACTTATGGGTGTGATTTTTGGCCATCTTACTCAGTCCCCCTCAGCTCATCAGGTGCAGAGGATTCTTCCCATCAATGAAAAAAGAAAAGTGTTATTAGTGTTTAAAAAATGTTGAGAATCTCTCTCCTGTCAATCACGCCATGAAGGCCACACCTTTTCCGGTGGGGGGGGGGGGGGGGGGGAGGGATTATAAAACGTGGAAGTGTGGATGTGGCTCAGTCTCTACATGATGGAGGAGGGAGAGGTCATGACTCTGTTTGACTTGTGAATCAACTGAACACACTGAATGTCTACTGAACTGTGAGTGTGGTGTTTTGTGGGATTTTATGGTGGTTTCGCCTGCTTGAAAAGGTATGAAACTGCATTTGAATGTGGCACCTTGCACCCTGCCTGCATGAAATGGTATGAAACTGCATTTAAATTTGGTGGCCTTGCACGCTGCCTGAAGTGGTATGAAACTGCACTTGAATTTGGTGGCCTTGCATCCTGCTTGAAGTGGTATAAAACTGCATTTGAATTCAGTGGCCTTGCACCCTACTTGAAGTGGTATGAAACTGCACTTGAATTTGGTGGCATTGCACCCTGCTTGAAGTGGTATGAAACTGCACTTGAATTCGGTGGCCTTGCACCCTGCTTGAAGTGGTAAGAAACTGAACTTGAATTTGGTGGCCTTGCAACCTGCTTGAAGTGGTATAAAACTGCACTTGAATTCAGTGGCCTTGCACCCTGCTTGAAGTGGTAGGAAACTGCACTTGAATTTGGTGGTCTTGCGTCTTGCTTGAAATGGTAGGAAAATTGATTTTTATTTGGTGGCCTTGCACCCTGCTTGAAATGGAATTTCAAGGAATAGCCGTGAGTCAACTGCCAGCCCACCAGCCTTGTGAGCTGCCAGCACATCAGGCTTGAGATACTGAACTGCCACGCCAAGAATCCATTTGGCCCACACTGTCCATACTAGCCCTCTGGAAACCAGTCCCTTCAGCCCACAACACCCATACCAGCGCTCCAGAAAGCCCCCCTCCCCCCCCATTGGCCACCAATATTGGAATTGGTGGAGAGGTGGAATATTGCGTTGGGGGACCAGCCCTCCCAACGGGTCCCACTCAGTCTAGTAATTTTATATGTTTCTATAAGATCCCCCCTCAACCTTCTAAACTCCAGTGAATACAAGCCTAGTATTTTCAATCTTTCCTCATATGACAGTCCCGCCATCCCAGGGATCAATCTCGTGAACCTACGCTGCACTGCCTCAATCACAAGGATATCCTTCCTCAAATTAGGAGACCAAAACTGTACACAATACTCCAGATGTGGTCTTACCAGAGCCCTATACAACTGCAGAAGAACCTCTCTACTCCTATACTGAAATCCTCTTGTTATGAAACTGATATCCTCTTGTTATCAAACTGAAATCCTCTTGTTATAAAACAAGATTGAAATGTGTTCATCTGGAGGGTAATGAATCTTAGAAATCCTCCACCCAGAACTGTGAGGGTCAGTCAGTCAGTACACTCGATAGATAGGTCATGATCTGTGTGCATCTCGGAGCAGGCCTAGACCTACTTCTCTTTCCCTCGTTTGCATGCCTTCCTCAGTGAGATGCCATAGGTGAGCAGATTGCTGCTCTTATGGGATGCCAACCTTGAGCAGCTTGCATAACTCTGAGAGCAACCAAATGCTACACATGAGCAGCTAGCTGTTCCACGTGAACAGAGAGCTGCTGCATGTGACAGATTGCTCTCCTTCAGGAGCGGAGAGATGCCCTGCATGAGCAGATCATTCTCTTATATGGACAGAGATATAACATGCATCAATTCATTTATCATCTACAGAAGCAGAGATGTACACTGCTCTTCCAACACTAAGCCATCTCACACTTGTGTGAACAGTATGAACTGATCCCTGCTCTGAGGAGGTGGTGAATTCAGCAAGGCCCAGGCTCCTGCGACAGAATCTCTCAGCTCCCCTCAACCTTGGGTCTGCAGCTTAAAATAATTCTCGTTTGCAAAATAGATCAGAGGGATCTGTTATAGAGAGACATATTGGGCAGCTCCTTCAGTTGGCTGGGCCCATCCAGGATCTTCTTTTAGGTCATGAAGGGCATAGGATCATAGACCTCTCTAGCATGAAAACAGGCCATTTGGCCCAAATCGTCCATGCCAAGCAACTTGCCTTGCCTGCGACTGGCCCTAATTCCTCCATACTTTTCCTATGCTTGTTCCTCTCCAAGTGTAATTTAAATGCCAAAATTATACACCCTCCGCCGCTTCGTCTGGCAGCTCATTCTGTGTACACTTCAACCTCTGTGTGAAAAAGTTGAGCCTCTTATTTCCCCTCACCTTAAACTAATGCCCCTGTCCCACTTTGGAAACCTGAAGAGAAACCTCTGGAGACTTTGCGCCCCACCCAAGGTTTACGTGTGGTTCCCGTAGGTTCCTGGAGGTTTTTGTCAGTCTCCCTAATGGTCGAAAGTGGTTTCCGCTTCTTCTATGTTCCAGCGATTATTTTAAAAAATTCAAATCTGGCTGCTACTAAAAATAGGTGGCCGTTTTAAAAATCGTTAATTTTTTAGTTGAAGCCGGTTGCGATGCTAGTTGAAGGTGGTTGCCGGAGGTTGCAGGTAGTGGAAGGTCTTACCTGCAAGTGGGACAGGGGCATTATGCATTCTATTATTAGACACCCCTGTCACAAGCAGGAAAAAAAACACCATTCACCTTACCTGGGGCCCTCATGATTTTATAAACCGCCAAATGGTCACCTCATTGGCCTCCGACAAAGGTTTTAGCTATTCTAGACCCGTCTTATAACTCAAACTCTCCAGAATTAATAACATCCTCATAACTAATTTTTACACGCTTTCAAGTTTCATGATATCCTTTCTATAGCAAGGAAAACTAGATCTGTACACTGTACCCCAACTATGGTTTTATCAATGTCATATATACCTGTAATATGATGTCCCAACACCTGTACTATCTATGTACTTTCTATGTATAGAAAGGAACTGCAGATACTAGTTTCAGTTCAACACGCTTCTTCAGTTCAGAAAGCATATAAGTCTGAAGTATTTTTCTCCAGAGATGTTGCGTGGCCCGCTGAGTTATTCCAGCACCTTGTGTCTATCACCTATACTTTATACCCTGACCCATGATGCCAATCATGTCAAACACCTCCTCCACCAGCCTAAACCTGGAAAAATGTACCTGCACCTTTATGCCATTCTGTTCTACAACTCCTCCAGATCACTACCATTTACTATGTAAGTCCCGTCCTGGTTTATTAACCAAAATGCAACACCTCACACTTATCTGAGTTAAACTACATTCATCTGAAAGCTTCTGACCAACGACGTCTCCAATGAAGTAGATAGTAGTTCAGGACTGCTCTCTAGTTGTGGTGTGGGTGGTTCAGTTGCCTGAAAACAACTGAACCATCCTACCACAACTAAAGAGCAGTTCTGAACTACTATATACCTCATTGGAGACCCTCGGACTATCTTTGATAGTACTTTATTGGCTTTATCTAAGCTAAATTATTCGCAAGAAGATTTGGCTCTGTATATGGGGTGTTTGGTGGACGTGGATGCATAATTTCTGTTTTCTTTGTGTTCATTGTAAGGCCAAAGTTGCCACATGGATTGACAAACTGGTCCAAGCTTTCCAGCGTATCATCTTCTGAGCGGTGGAGAAGATGTTTGCCATGATTGGCATCATTGGTCAGGCTATATAGTATAGGTGATTGAGCACTGTCAAAAGAAAAGAAAGCAGCTTTACAGCTTTGAATCCCACATATACGATGGTCAAAAAGGAACAGTTCAAGAGTAGATAGATAAATGTTGTGATACTTTTATTCATGCTTTATTTGACTTTTTTTTAAATAAATCATTCAAAATGCAGCCTGATTTCAGGAACATAATATCTTTCAATGCACAGTTAAATTATAGTGGTATAACAAAATGCTGGCATTGTTGTCTATCTAGCGATATAATAAGGTTGTCAATATCATGCTTTCAAAGTGAAAATGCTCAAGTAAAACCTTGATTGCTGCTAGACAGCAATATGTGCCTATCAAATAAAAAAGATTGCTTTGCTGCAGTACTTCACATGGCTGTGAAGTAACTTGGCTGAATCCTTAGCTGCCATGTAATGTTTGTGATGATTAATTAACCACCAATGTGAAGGTACATTCCACCTGAGGTTTATTCCCTGCTGCTTGACATACTCCTCTGATAATTATAATTTATAAGGGAGGGGCTCTAAAGGTGGCTGAGGAACATGAGCGAGGTTGTGTGGTAATGGAGCACCTACTCCTTGCAGCCCATTTTCCTGTAGCATCCTTTTGTGGCAGGATTAAAAATACTATGAATAGGTGAAAGCATATTAGTTAAAGTGATTGCTTTGGCAGCAGAGCTACAGTGATCACATGCAGTTATTCTAAAAAGAGTGAGATGCGGCATAGAGACATCTTCATATCGACCCCACGGTATACAAAAATATTCAATCAATTCAATGACCTAGATTGAACCATACTTTGAGCTTCATGAGGGCTTTCTCAGTGTAAATGAATATGGCCTTTATAGGGTATCAAATGTTAGGCTCCTTACATCTCTGCATCGTTTTCATTTGGATCTGACTGATATATCGCAAGGTTCATTACTTTCAGCTACATTGGTTGTGGCAGTGCTGAATATACACTGAACATGGGGCCAAAGAGTTACAACTCTCAATCATTCTTTACACTGCAGTGTGGAGCATTGCTGAAGAAAGTGTTTTTTTTTGTGTGGAGATCAGCGTTCTTTGGCAAATATATAGATGGTTTAATGAGCTATTAAAGTAATTGGATCAAGGATTCTCTCTTTAATGTGTTAAAACGATGTAAATGAATATGCAGAACAGCTTGTGATGAAATATGCTTCAAATGGGGCTCCTTGAGCTGCTTATTGGTGCAACAGTGATAATAGAGTGAGGACAATCAGTTTTCAGTGGGAACTATGATGAGGCAAATAATTAGGGACAGGCATTGTTTTGTGGAAAAATCCCTTGTTACCTATCTGGTCAACGTCTCAGTTTTGTTACAGCTGCTAATGTTGGGCAGGAACATATCCCAGATAACCTTCACCGTTGTCCCATTCCTCTTGCTTTTGTTGGTCATTTGCATTTGCTTTTTGTGGCCATAAGGCTCTGGTTGCTTTTGCTGCTTTAATTGAGGCACTGGTTGCAACTTACACTATCCACACAATGAAGTCTAACCCCCACTAGATGTAAACCTCTGAGCATTCATGGAATAACAAAGGCTGCAAATGATATCTTCAAATGGCCAATGGTAAGTACCTCCTGGTGCTTGTTTGATTGCCATTGTAGCTCTGCTCAGCAGGATGGTTGGAATTTAAACATTTCAGGAGCAATGAGATTAAGGGACATCTCTTCTGCCCTAGGATCCATGCCTCAGAGACATGTTTGCTGCCAACAATGTTAGGCGGTCTGCATTATGGCAGGATAAAGGAATCATGGTATCTGCCCGCAACCATGGTATTGGGGCCATCATAAAATTCTGCTAATGACCCATGATAATATGGATATTGAGTGAGTAGGAAACTTTCGTGTCACTGATATGCAATTCAGTGAAGCCTGTAGAGAAGCATAAATGCATGTGATGGCTGCCTACACTCTTGGGAAGCCAACAATTCCGGCAAGTCCCATTCTCCCGGCTGCCACTTTCTTCGTAATGAAATGAAAAAAGACGTCATCCCTCCGTGAGTACAAAGCCTTTGTGTCATCCATAATGCTGTGATGAACCGCACCATTGAGAAAAATTACAGCTATCAGCCTCTGCAGCTTAGAATTTCCCACTGACCAGGATGAACTTCACCCAACCTGTCAGTCTCGGATGCACCAGAACCAATGGTTATGATGGTAGATGACAGATCTTCCTTACTGAGAGTGAATCAACAGAAAACAAGTGACCCAAATGGAGTCCACAGACAAATGCTTGGGACCAGTGAAGACTGGCTGACAGAGATATTCATAGAAACACAAAAACATAGAAAATAGGTGCAGGTTTAGGCCATTCGGCCCTTCGAGCCTGCACTGCCATTCAATATGATCATGGCTGATCATCCAACTCAGTATCCCGTACCTGCCTTCTCTCCATACCCCCTGATCCCTTTAGCCACAAGGGCCACATCTAACTCCCTCTTAAATATAGCTTACATCTATATAGATGATCATGGACATCTTTAACCTTTACAACTCCATACTGCAGGCCCCAGTGCTTTAAGAAAATCACTGTTATACCAGTGTCATAGAAAAGTAAGGTAGTGTGCTTAAATGGTTTACGTCCAGTGGCTCTGACATCCACCATCATGAAGCGCTTTAATGGACTGGAAACTCCAGACTTCCAGACAGTCTTAATCCATTGCAGTGTGCTTGCTGTCACAACAGGTTCACAGCAGACACCCTGTCCCTGGCCATGGACTAATTTCTGGAAAACCTTGACAACAATGACACCTAAGTCAAACATATTTATCGACTATAGCTCCACTTTCAATATCATAATCTATCCAAACTCATCTCCTAATTTGGACCTGGGAATCAACACCTTCCTCTGCCACTGAATCCTCGACATTCTGATTCACTGATTACAATCTGTGAGGACAGAGGTCAGCACCTCCTCCACAAGTTGCATTGGTTTGCATCACAGTTTGGTCTGGGAACATCTCTACCCAAGACCAGAAGAAAATCCAGACCAGTCCATCACACAGACCAAATTTACCACCATTCACTCTGTTTACACCTTATGCTGCCGTGGGAAAGCAGCTGACATAAAAAAAGACCTTTCCCATTCCAGCCATTCCTTCTTCTTGTTTCTGTTGGGCAGAAGCCTGAAATGGTGCACCACCACCCTTCATCAGACTTCTGAATGGTCCTTTCATAAACTGGAGTACAGTCCAATTCTCCTGTTACTGATTGCAGTCATTGGGCTTTATCCCTGGAAGTCATGTGTTACAATGCTGAAAACTATATTCTGCAATCTGTATCTTTCCCTTCGCTCTACCTATTGTACTTGAGTTTGGTTTGATTGTATTTATGAATAATATCATGTAATTTGATTGGTTAGTATGCAAAACAAAGCATTGTACTGTGGCTGACAATAATAAACTTAAACCTATGATTCTCCAACATTCTCCTGCCTGTGCTGGCAATTCCAATGTCTCCAGTAATAGAGTGCTGTCTGTGGTGTTACCACAGTAGATCCCATTGGCGGAACAGCTCATCAGCTGAACCTTGCAAGGTGCACTCCCTGATAGTTGCAGTGCACCGGACATTGGGGGATGCTTTTAGCCTGCACTCTGGTCAGAAGTCTGTGAGCTCTCTGAGCTCCCTGGATGACAACAAAGAATCCCTTCAATTTACCAGTGCAGCAAGAACAATGCAGACTGTGATAACAGCTCCCCCATGTTTGTTCCACCATAGCTATCATCTGAAGCTTTGAGATCTAATTAATGTTGTCAGGATTCGAAAAGTGCTGAACAACAAATAAACTTATCAGTTGTGTGACAAAAGCTCAGAAAATGCCAGTTGTGTGACAATCAATTAAAACCAGAAGTTCTCTTTCTTGTTTCACAATGGCAGGATTTCACTTATAAATGATTGCCAATGATTTGGACCAGAAAGAACTGAATGAGCTGTTTTGCTGTGTACTAAATCAAATTTTTTTTTGATCACACAGTACTTAAGATAATATTTATTTCTGCACATCTAACCAATAAAATGGTTTGCTGTTAGGATGATTGTGGTTCAACTGAGTATTCTTTCCTGATTGAAAGTTTAGTTCCCAGGGAATATGATAGCTGCAAAGTGAAATCTTGTCAAATGGTGAATCACTTGACAGAGAAAACCAGTCCATTGAGTAACATACACTTCACAGTCTTATCGCCCTGACTACAGGCAGGATGAGGCATGGAGAAAAAGTCAATAATATACTCAGGATATAGATAAAGGATAAGTGAAACAGGAAGATATTAGTGAGCATGGAAACTAAGAAGGATGCAAATTCAATTTGTTTTAATACTAGGGTTTTGCACAGCAAATTTAATCCAGCACAGCATGATGAATGCGCAGATTTACAGATTTTTAAAGCATTTTATAGGTTTCTTTAGCTGCTGTAATTCATGCAGTATGTATTGCAATTATTTCTCTGTTGCCCCCCAAATAGCGCCATGGCTACATTAGCCTCCAGCAACTTATCAAAGTGTTCATTCCCTATTTATGATCCTGGACAAGTATCCACAAAGCAGGGAATATGCTGTTTAACCTCTATACTAAGCGGTCCACTGTTTAACTTCAATATTGCCAACTTTTAATGATGTCACCAGGTTCACTGACCTGAACATTTCACGCAGAAATGGACAGAATCAGTAAATATGATTCCCATTAATTGTAATTAATTGGAATGAATTTGTTGAACCTCATTAAGCCTATGAATAAATGGATAGAGATTCAGTTTACTGTCTCCAGAATACCCATGAAAATCTTGGCTCAGTGCCATGAGATCAGAAATTGACTGTTTTTATACCAAACTATCAATTTGGGCGTTCTGCTTAATGAGAATTCAATAATTTAAGCTTTTCCACTAAATACAGCAAATTATCAATAGGTTGGAACAATGTATTTGAAATTGCGAGTTTATTCTTGTAAATACTGATTTTATAGAACAGGATATGATATGGAATATTGGATATGACTATCAAATCTATCAATGCTAGGAGCTAGTTTAGCATTTGTAATTACAAAAATCAAGTGGACAGTCTTTGGCCTTTCTCATTTAAACCCCTTTTTCACGGGGCAACTTGACGCAAGAGTTAACCAGAGTTGAACATCGTGGGAACCTCTTGCGATAACCGTATGGCATTCGTGGACCACCGTGGCGCTAACGGCAGGTACTCGTGTAACTTGGTGACTCGGGAGAAAATTCAAACAAGCTTGAATTTCTCCAAGAGTGACTTGTACATTTATGGTTGAACATTGCAACATTATATGCACGTAGTGGCCAGTGCGATATCTGTACTGACTCTTGCGTGTACCGTGGGAACTCCTGCGAACGGCGAACCCGGAAGCTGGACAGAGGGGACAGAAGGCGAGTAAAAATTGTCTTCTGTGGGATTGAATTTAAAAAATAAAGATTTGCATCCGCATATGGACATCAACTTATTCATGAGTTATGTTAATGAGATTCAAGAAAATAACTATAATCTTTAAAAGGGACTTTACTGAAAGGTCCAGCATTTTTATGGTCCGTGAGAAATTTTTCACAAGTACTTCTTTGAGAGATACAGCTCGGAGTCCTCGCCGACCAGCGATCGATGCCTTTCCGAAGCAGGGTCCGGAACGCTACCAATCAATGTTCTCCAGAGACCCGTGTAAAGGAGTGAACTGCACATGCTAGTTTAAAACGAAAACAGACACAAAAAGCTGGAGCAACTCAGCGAGTCAAGCAGCATCTCTGGAGAAAAATAGGTGATGTTTCGGGACGAGACACATCTTCAGACTCAATTCCGATTAGGATGTCTGAAGAAGGGTTCCGATTCGAATCGCCACCTATACTTTTTCTCCAGAGATGCTGCCTGACACGCTGACTTACTCCAGCTTTTTATGTTTTTCTTCCCAGATCTGACTTACCTGCTGAGTTACACCAACATTTTGTGTCCGTGTTCACTATGAACATTGAATTATTTAATTTTAGGTAACTTACACTCTCTCTCTCTCTCTCTCCCCTGCCCACCCCCTCCTGCCACCCCCCCCCCCCCCCCCCCCCCCCCCCCCCCCCCCATGCAGTAAATGTTGGTTAACCAGTCCAAGGTTTGCAACGCTGGCTCCCTCTTGGGATCACACTATCCCTAGCCAACAATTGGCCTATCAGGGAACCAAATATAGACATAAAGTGCTGGAGTGACTCAGTGGGTCAGGCAGCATCTCTGGAGGCAAGGGTTAGGCGACATTTCGGGTCGGGACCCCTCTTCAAAATACCCTGCTGAGGTAATCTGTTGTTGGCCCTGATTTGTCCCGGTCTTTTCTTGCTTCCAGTTCCCCCCTACAATCATCTCGAAGAAGGGTCCCGACCAAAAATGGAATCTATTCCTTTTCTCCAGAGATGCTGCTTGGCCCGCTGAGTTACTCCAGCATTTTGTGTCTAACTTGCTGATTCAGACAGTTTTTGATTTACTCTGAAACACACGTTCGAAATTTAAACTTGGGCGCAACTAACATCGTCTTACTACCGTGGGAACTCTTTAACTCAGCGGGCAGGCAGCAGTTAATTGTTGCTCCCTTCAGTTTCCCAGGGGGTCGGGACGGGACTGGAGTTGGGAGGGAAAGGTGGGGGAGTCGAAAGAGAGGAGGGGGAGACAGATGGGTGTGTCTTCATTTACTGGCAGCGGGTGTCTGTCACTGAAACAGGCAGGTGAGATTTCACATCCACCTTGTGTGTGCCTCTCTCTCTCCTCCCTCCTCCCTCCCTCCCTCCTCCCTCCCTCCCTCCCTCCCTCCCTCCCTCCCTCACACAGGCTGAGAGACTCTGCCTCTGTGAGTGTACGTCTCTTTCTCTCCCTCTCCATCTCCCACACACACAAAAGACCGAGTAACTGTGCTCACTCCATCTGTGTCTCCCACATACACAGTAAAACTCTGCTTTGTGTGGGTATATACCAATTCAACCAAGGGAGGATATTTATAGTGTGTGAAAAAAAAGTGGCATCATTTGTGCCACGTGATGATGTAATTACACTTGACAGTTTACAATGTCATTCAAGATTTAACAGAAAGCTCGGGAGACGGACAAGTCACTCGTACAAATAACAGAAATGCCGAGTACCGTGGGAACTCTTTGTCTACCCCCCTGTTATATCGTGTGATATCGTGCTAGACCACGACCACTTCACTCTGGCTACATCTTGCGTCAAGTCGCCCCGTGAAAAAGGCCTTTTAATCTCCAGACAAATCCAATTACAACAGGTTGTGTTGCAGAATCTAATTCGTAAAATCTCAAAGAAAATAATAAAAAAAAATAAGAATGCGGTCAAATCAGAAAGTTCACAAAATGGACAATATCAAATGCTTGAAACTTGACCTTAAATTTAAAAAACCATAGAGTTTATACAACACTTCCTTGGAAATTGGATCACATAATAATTGCTATGTAAAGCTGAAATAAAAGCAGAAATAATAGGGATACTAAGCAGATCAAACAGCATCTGTAGAGAGAAAAAAATAATAATAATATTGTGATCAGTGAGCCTTAATCAGCCAAACATTTTTTGGAAGTCTCCCACCCAGTAGCAACTCAATTTCCTGGGCTAATCCATATCTACTTGCCTTGCGTTGAAAAACAAGGCACAAATTCTGATTAATGTCCGTTCATTGACTTAAACCATTGATAAAACTCCCTTGCATTTCTACTTTTCAACATCTGCAGTTACTTTGTTTTTAATTACATACAAAAATGAATAGATTTTGAAATAAATTGCAAAATATATAATGTATCTCAAACAATCTCAGATGGATCGTATGGCGGAGAATAAGAATCCACACCATTCTGATCTGAGCCAAATTGACAAAAATGTTATCAAATTCACTTGAAATAATTACACGATCACGTCTTCTTTATCCTTTTTAGCAACATCATTAAACATAGCAGTCTATCTTATCAACCAGAACATGTGAAAGTCTGAATAAAATAGTAAGGGCAAGCAATGCTTCTTCCATGATTAATTTTGGTAGACAAAAAATGGCGATGTTATTCTACATTCCGGTTTACAGTCAGCAAATCAAGTCTGTACAAGCATTTCATTGTCCTTGCAGTGGCAGATCCATATCAGATTAATAACACATTGTCATAAGGTGTGTCTTTGTAAAAAGGTCAGTGATCTTTCCCACACCCACTGAAACCCATGAGAACGTAAATCAGTGTTTTTGTTCAGAAAAGCACAGCAGCTATTTGGCTAACAAATGCTTTACGTGTAACAGACAGCTGGGGAATCAGCAAGCAAGAACATGTGCCAATGTATTCCTGTGCATGGACATCATCCACAAGATGAATCAGCCAGCAGGAATCATTTGGTCAACACTGAAAGGACATTTCCCAGGAGATACAAACAGTAAGTTGGTTTCTGACTCCATGGGAGAAATCTCAACTTCCAAACTCGATGGAATCTGGCCCTTCAAAATGTTATTTCACAACTTTCAAACCAGATCTCGGTCTGGGTTATGTCCATTTAGCTCTTGTTTTTAAAAAATGGGGCCAGTATAAACTCTACTCTCAGGCTGCCGGCCTCGATTTTAGCTGATCATAATCTGCGTTTACAAAGTCTCAAGAAACATGGCAGGTATTAATGTTTTATTATTAATATTTAATGTTTTATGTGTCATTCCTAACTGTCACTGTATGTCATGTTGTCACTTGCCGGCAGAGCACCAAGGCAAATTCCTTGTATGTGAATACTTGGCCAATAAACATTCATCCATTAATAAATTAATTAATTGATTAATTGATTAATTGATTAATTGATTAATCAATTAAATAATTAATCAATTCATTCATTCATTCAGGTAAAGGAAGCAAGAAGGCACAAATCCATAAAATTAAATACCTTTAAAGCACTGCTTATGACAAGGAGGAGAGGGAGCAGCTTTCATGGGTGATTAATTTCCCGTTCTAATATCAACAATAAAATCTGAAGTGCTGCAAATAATCAGCAGGTCAGGTGGCAACCACAGAGAAATGTTCAGCCAGTTATCCTTTACCAGAACTTTGCTACTTGCAACGCTTCTTGATTTTATTTCAGATTTTCAGCATCTGAATTTTTTTCTGATGATCCAATATCAGTCAGTTCCCGGATCATCCCAAACCAGTGCAAACTTCTTCCACCTCCAGCCCCACACAATCTTATCAATTCTCTCCAGCGTTGACCATTCACTACAATCTTCCTTGCTAGTGATCCCCCTGTTGTGGCTGTGACTAAGTCACGGGAGACAAGAAGCGGATATATGCAAAAGGTCTTTCATCGTCATGACAAACCGGCATCATCATGGAGACCCTCTCAGTAGAGTCTCCACATACTCAAAGGTACATCATGTCTTTATAATCTTAAAAACAAAGATTAAAGCAGCTGATTCATTACAATTTAAACAGCTACAATGACATAATTTACTTCAATATTTTGCCATAGAATCATAGTCAGCACAGAAACGGGCCCTTTGGCCCAACTTGTCCATGTCGACCAAGATGCCCCATCTAAACTAGTCCCATTTCCCTGTGTTTTGCCTCTAAACCTTTCCTGTCCATTTCCCTTTCCAAATATCTTTTAAATATTGTTATCGTATCTATCTCAACTACAGCAGCTAGTTCTACACAGCCACCACCATCTGAGTAAAAATGTTGCCCCTTAGGTTCATATTGAATCTTGCCCCTCTGTGCATTCAGTCTATCTTTTCCCTTCATGATTTTATACGTATGATCACCCCTCGGCCTCATGCACTCCGAGGAATAAAGTCTGAGCGTACCTAATCTCCCCCTTAACATCCCTGCAACGGTGAGAAACGTGTTCTTAAGGCAATAGAAAATGGTCCCAGGTGTCTTGGAGAGCTGTTCCTGATAAGACTAGGCACCATGTTGCATCTGTAAACACTTATTTAACACCTACAAAGTTGGTTTGGAATAAGGGCATTTCAAGGACACAATTTAAAAAACCTAAAGGTGATTCATCAAGCAGAAATTTGAAATTATATCTTATTCCTACTTTTTAATTTATTTAGAGTTTTCTTTATTTAGCTACATTACAGTAAAATACAAGAACATATAGAAACATAGAAACATAGAAATTAGGTGCAGGAGTAGGCCATTCGGCCCTTCAAGCCTGCACCGCCATTCAATATGATCATGGCAGATCATCCAACTCAGTATCCCGTACCTACCTTCTCTCCATACCCTCTGATCCCCTTAGCCACAAGGGCCACATCTAACTCCCTCTTAAATATAGCCAATGAACTGGCCTCGACTACCCTCTGTGGCAGAGAGTTCCAGAGATTCACCACTCTCTGTGTGAAAAAAGTTCTTTTCATCTCAGTTTTAAAGGATTTCCCCCTTATCATTAAGCTGTGACCCCTTGTCCTGGACTTCCCCATATATTTTCCATTCGAAAACACACATAAAAATGTACACAATAATGTCATCCCCCATTAACCAACTATATTCCCTCGTTAATGACAGTAGTTTGCCATACGTAATTTGGAGGTATGTTTAGCTTGGTAGATTTAGGCTATTTACTGAATGAGTAAAATAATCTCACAAATCAGAATGCATGGAAAAATATCAAGTTTTATTAGATATAAATCCAGTCATTCAATATTTCCCCCATGTCTAAAGGCAAATTACATATTTAATAAACACACAGCATATCTATTCTAAGAGATAAATGATAAAGTATTCTGAATAGTTTTCATAGGTTTTCATAGGACAATACAAGGAATTCAGAGGAACTTGTGCTATGTTCAACAATTTGAATTATTTCCTCACCTTCGCCAGAAAAGACTACTGTGCCACAAATGATCACAAACCAGGAATTATTTAGGTGCAACTAGAATCAAGTAAATGACACGACTAACAGTTTGTTTCTCTAACAAATGGAATTTAAGAAGAACAAAAGAAAGAAATAATATGGGAAAGCATACTGGGTGATTTCAAATCAAACTATTCACAAAAAGAAAAAAAAAGAGGGACTTTGATTGTAAACCTCAAAATCATGAAAAATAGAAACAGGGATTAAAGAGCAATTAAAAATATTTATATTTTTTAAAAAGTTTACTCTCTTTTGAGGCCAAAGGCATTGCAGAAATATCATTGTCCTTAAAATGTTTTTTTACATTATTATCAGCCATAACTTTCTGCAATCCGTTTCATTTGTCTTAACAACATAGATGGAGCAATTTTGTGAAATTCACGAGGAAATAAATAGTTAACCCTGGTTTGCAAGGCTAACAGTTGAACTTTGAGAATCATCCAGCAATTAGCAGAAATGTAAAATTCGCTGCATAAACCATAACAACTATGAGCTGTTGGGATAATTTATATACATAGGTGTGGACCAATGAATGCATTAAATGTACTGTCATTTATTTCCAGAACAATTTTGACCAATGTAAATGTGTACAGGTCAATTAAATTGGGTTGATTTGAATTAGATTTTTGTTCATGTTTTTAGACGGGATCTCCACACAACTTAAACTTGAGGTAGCATTATGCCGTGACAAGAGAGTAGGAATTTGGTTATGTTTGAAGACTAAATGGTCAGTTAACCATCAAAGTAAAAACTGTACCAAAATGAAATATGAGAAGTGCAAAATCTCATAGCTTGTATGGACAAAACTGGCCATGTAAATTTTTATCATTTCCCCTTGATCTTTTCTTATCAATTAATGTAACTCTGGCTTGCTCCTGGCCTGTAATTAGTTTGGAGATAACATATTTATTCTTCCTTCCCATTATTTTTTTTTCCTGTTATGTTTCCTCCTTCAGATCTGTATCCATATTTTAAAATTACTTCATAGATAGTAAATTATTTAGGAGGCCCGAGGTCATGAAAGATATTATCAGCAGGTCTTTGTTTCTCTAAACTGTAAATAATGGCAATAATAGTTTTCAGCAGGGGCACAAGAAGAAATGGATTGTCATTGATGTACTGCATAAATGGTTATAAGGCTCTCTTTCCTTTTTTTGATATTCCTTCCCATGACATGTGGTGCATTGCCTGTTTAAAATTGCCATGATATGATGGTGATAAGGCACCTGTATGAACTTGGACCAACAACCAATTGAAGGTACTGCCTTCATTCTCAATAGATAAGTAATTCCAAGGTTTTGGCCTGCAACAATGAATGGACAATGACATAATTCCAAGTCAGGATGCCGTACAACATAAAACTGATATTTCAGTGTGCTTGCTGTTGTTCTTGTGCATTGAAGGTATGCAGCTTGTGGTTCTGCTGAAGTATTCTTAGGGTAATTTTGTGATGGTAGCCTTGGAATTCATTATAATTTAAGGCTATATGTATTTTGTAGCTAGCCAGTCTAAAGAAATGTCTTGACCTGAAGTGTCACCTATTCATCATCTCCAGAGATGATGCTTGACCAGCTGAGTTACTCCAGCACTTTGTGTCACTTTTTTGGATTGTAACCAGCATCTTCAGTTGCTTGTTTCTAATTCTAGCCAAAATGATAGCTGTTGCTGTGGACAGTGTTAGGCCTGAGCTCAGTGACCAGTTGACGAAACCAGATGATAACCTCTGAGCTCGTCAAGAGAAGATGTAGCCTTGAAAAGACTGCCCATGAAGGGAGAAATTACATTTGTTGTCTGTGTTTCTCTTGGCTGTGTTAGAGTTCAATCCCCGTCTGTCTCTGAGGAAGGTGGGAGAGCCAACTAAACTTAGCACTTATAATGGTTCATTCCACTCATCTTTCTAATCACTCTAGCCCTACTTGTATCTCTGCCTCTTCCCTTTTTAAATATCCTAATCTAATTTGCAGATTTCTTCCTGTTCTTGATATTCTGCTAAAGTTAACATTTCCTCTGTTTCTGTTCTTTATTTGCAGGTGGGATCTGACACATGACAGCAGGTTTTCGTTTTTCAGTCGCTCAATTTCCTGGCGCTGCATATTTATCTGCTCTTGTTGTACAATGACATTCTGCAATACATAAATATTTGTCCATTGCTCAGTGAAGGAAGCTCCATGCTGGACTAGACTGAAGTGTCCTAATCGCAATCAGTCCTGCATACTTTTGTCTCGAACGACAAGCCTCTCTTCTTTAGACTTTTTTATTAACAACGTTTTGCTCATCGTCACACATTTATTTAACCGTTCTTTGCAACGTTTAAGCCTTTTCTGCTGTTCATCTATTTGTCTTCTTAAATCACCTTTATGGTTATTCATCAAGAAGTAGGATCTATATTGTCCTTGCCATACAACAGTGGCTTTGAGTTGCGCTGTATATTTCTCTTACTACATAAGCACGGTAGTGATACTGCACTACAACTGCTGTATAAATCGGTTTGAGGAAGTCTTTTGTATCGTTTCAGTCTTTTCTGTTGTGCATCTATTTGTCTCCTTAGGTCTTTCCTATACCAACTCATATGGAGTACTGACTGCACTTTTACAGTAGCTCTCTTTTGCTTAACCCACTGCCTAACCACCATATTGTTGTAGGCAGTCTGAATGGTAATACAGGTGCACAACTTTTAACCAAAGATCCAAATAACGAAAACCTCCGAATAGCGACATTTTTTTCGGTCCTTGAAGAAAGGTCCTTGAAAACGTTCACCGAGGGCGGCCCGCAGAGGTGACAGCGGCACCTCCGGTCGGTCCTCGAAGAAAGGGGAACTACATCCCCATTCATAAAAGAGAAGGTGAGGGTATATTGCGCGGGAGGGTTAATAATTTACAATATGCTGCTACCTGCCAGCTGAGTTAAAAAGTTCCCACGGTAGAATCACGATACACAGTGTATCGTGAGTCTTGCGTGGGAACTTTTTAACTCAGCGTGCAGGCAGCAGTAGATTGTCGCTCCCTTCAGTTTCACCCCACCTACACCCCTCTGCTTCCCGGCCATGTGTGTGACCCCTTCCCTCCCCTCTCCAGCTCCCCGCTCATTGCACCGACGCGGGGGCTTTGTACTGTCTTCACGTCGCGATGCTAGCAGCACAGTCCTAGTCACTGGAGACGTCAGGACCAGTGGGACACCGACCCCCAGGCCCACTGCAAGTACGGAGATCCCAGATCAGCAACTCCAGCCCAGCCCCGTTCCAACTCCAGAGGAACACGCTACCCGTATGGGCAGAAGCTGATGGTGTGCAAGGGGTACGTCTTGTTCTTGGGGTCGCGCAGCTCGGGCTGTGGGCGAACTGCCACTTGTCGCCATAGCGGCCCATCGTGGAGCGGATTCCTCTGGAGTTGGAGGGGGAGGGGGGTATTGTGCTGTTTGATCGCCCCCTACTATTCCAGGGACAGGGAGACGGGACATTCACCGAGGGCGGCCCGCAGAGGTGACAGCGGAACCTCCGGTCGGTCCTCGAAGAAAGGGGAACTAAATCCCCATCCATAAAAGAGAAGGTGAGGGTATATTGCGCGGGAGGGTTAATAATTGACAATATGCTGCTACCTGCCCGCTGAGTTAAAAAGTTCCCACGGTAGACACGATACACAGTGTATCGTGAGTCTTGCGTGGGAACTTTTTAACTCAGCGTGCAGGCAGCAGTAGATTGTCACTCCCTTCAGTTTCACCCCACCTACACCCCTCTGCTCCCCGGCCATGTGTGTGACCCCATCCCTCCCCTCTCCAGCTCCCCGCTCATTGCACCGGCGCGGGGGCTTTGTACTGTCATCACGTCGGCGATGGCAACAGGCCAGTGCAGTCACCGGAGACGTCAGGACCAATTGGACGTCGACCACCAAGCCCACCGCAAGCACGGAGATCCCAGAGACCCAGAGCCAACAGCAGCCCAGCCCCGCTCCAACTACAGAGGAACCTGGGTTGCGGATGACGGGGCGCAGCTCGGAGCGTCGTAGGGTCCCATCGGGGAGCGGGTTCCTGTTGGGCCTGACGTCTCTGGCCACCTGCTATCCTCTGGGAACTGTACCGCCCTTGCAAGAGAGTGGGGTTGTTTGCAGTTGCAGAGGGAGGGGGCAAGGGCGGTACAGTTCCCAGTCTCAGCTCCAGTCCAGGGGGGTGGCCGGAGACGTCAGGACCAACAGGACAGCGACCCCCAAGCCCACTGAAAGCACGGAGATCCCAGAGACCCACAGCCAGCAGCAACTCCAGCCCAGCCCCGCTCCAACTGCAGAGGAACACGTAGGGGCAGAAGCTGATGGTGTGCAAGGTGTTCTTGGGGTGGCGCAGCTCGGGCTGTGGGCAAACTGCCACTTGTCGCCGTAGCGGCCCATCGGGGAGCGGATTCCTCTGGAGTTGGAGGGTGAGGGGGGTATTGTGCTGTTTGATCGCCCCTGCTATCCCAGGGACAGGGAGACACAGCGGCTTTTTAGACTGGTGGGCAATCACTTCCAAAGTTCTGCCCACACAGTCAGTACACCTCTCCTACACTGCATTTCATACAAACATTTATTCTGCAAGAAAAAACTACATTGAAGACTCAAACTCGCGACCGAGTAACTGCCGGGATCAAGGTGCAAACTCGCGACCTTGCGGATATGAGCCGAACACTCTACCACTGAGCCAGCCATTAAAATCTACGCTAAAAAATTTCCTTTCCGAAGACCGACAAATTCTGAATTACGAAAAGTGTCTGGTCCCAAGGCTTTCGGATAAAAGGTTGTGCACCTGTAGTTGCATCCCTCATTGACTGATATTGCACAAACTGGGAATGCCCTGTTTTGCATGCTTTGTACCATCTCTGGATCGAAATGACTGCTTGTCGCATAGCTCTGTACCGTTCCCTTAATCGGTAACCACGGTATGCAGTTTGCAGAGTGACGACAGCTGCCTTTTACATCAAGAAATGCTTTCTTGTAATGCACATTCACTTTCCATTTGAAGGTGTGCCCTATAATAGGTTTGTACTATTATAGCTGCCAATCTCATTGTCTTGTATTAACGGTATACTCTGTGCCTTCTAAATGCAGCTTGTATTACCGTTGCTGCCTTCTGTTTGTTCCGGATCTCTCTCCGTATCTTCATACCCCTGAATGCAGCTTGAATAGCTAGGGTTGCCCTTTGGACGGCAATTTCTGTTTGCCTTTGACTTCTGCCACTTTGCATTTGCCCTTTGTCCCTTTGCACTTGACTTGACTTGACTTGTGTCCCTTTGCACTTGACTTGTGTCCCTTTGCACTTGACCTGTGTCCCTTTGCACTTGACCTGTGTCCTTTTGCACTTGACCTGTGTCCTTTTGCACTTGACCTGTGTCCTTTTGCACTTGACCTGTGTCCTTTTGCACTTGACCTGTGTCCTTTTGCACTTGACCTGTGTCCTTTTGCACTTGACCTGTGTCCTTTTGCACTTGACCTTTGTCCTTTTGCATTTGACCTTTGTCCTTTTGCACTTGACCTTGGTCCTTTGAGGGACTCTCTGCCCTCTTTAGTTCTGGCTCCTTGCCTCTGGATGCCCTTGGAGGTTTTGGCGAGAAATGAGCCATTAAAGCCTCCTTACACTCCTGATACATTTTATCTGTGGGTTTTGCTGGCAGCAGTAACATGCGTAAGATCTGATAACCCTCTCTTCCTAAGCCTAATATGAACCATGCTCTCTTCTTCTCCTCTGCAGCGATATCATTGGAAATGAAACACGCCTCCAAGACTTTGGTCCATTTCTTAAAATTACACCCATAATCTAACTGGGGCACGTTTCCTACAATTTGGAAAGCCATGCTACCTGTTGCTATTCAGGTGCACGATCTTCTTTTCTCTCACTGTGTATTCTGCACTAGACTTAATCCTTCTACACACTAAGAAGTGATCCAGCCCACTGACTATTACTAATTCTTATAATAATAGATTTATACTATTAACCAACATTTCATGTTAATAGACATTTAGAACATTTTAACCATATTCCTGCTATGCACACAGATTTACTATTAATAACAGTGACCAATGCATTATATCCAAACAGTCCCGCTTTTACTGTGAAGGAATAGTGAACAACGCATTACATTCTACAGTCCTGCTTTTACTTTGAAGAATTTCACCGGTCCAGCTTGTCGGCCTATGGACTCCAGTGCCTTCTCGACCTCTCGAGCTGTCCCCACCGGTACTTTTGCTGCTGGCCTCGCCAAACCTCCACTTTTGCTGCTTTTGCTGGCTCCTCCAGGCTTCGCCGTTACTTTTGCTGCCGCTGGCTCGCTGCCAATTCGACTACTGCTGCTCTGCTGACTTGCCTGCCCGCTGGCTCCACAGCCCTCCTGGCTGCTACTGGACCCGCTGCTCGGCTCGTCGCTGACTCTGTGGACACCCTGCGGAAGGTGTGTCGCTGCTAGTTACCACTGCTAGTCCCCGCTGTTCCAAGCGTCAGGACTGTGCTCCGCCGTCGGGGACTGGCTAAGCGCTGTGTCCCGCTTCTCTCACGCGGACCCGCTTCTCCCTCGGCCGGCTTTCTCTCGTGACCGGGCTTTCTCCACTTTCTGCTCATGACCGGGCTGACTCTACTCCCAACCGGGCTGAAGTGCTTGAGTGCTGTGTCCTGCTTCTCTCGTGCGGACCCACTCTTTGCTCGGGGCCGGACTTCCTCTCACGTGCGGGCTTTCCCCCTCGGCCGGTCCGCTTCTCTTGTGCGGCCGGACCCTCTTATCTGCTCATGGTCGGGCTGACTCTGCTCCCGACCGGGCTTTCTCTGCTCACGGCCGTCTCTTGCGACCGGGCTTTCTTGCACGACCGGTCCGCTTCTCTCGCGGCCAGTTTTGTTTCACTCTGCCAGTCCGCTTCTTTCGCGTCTGGCTTTCTCCCTCGACCGGGCTGACTCTTCTCCCAGCCGGGCTTTTTTTTTTTTTTTCTCGTCTGGTCCGCTTCTCTCGTGGCCAGTTTTTTATTTTTATTTTACTCTGCTGGTCCGCTTCTCACGCGGACGGCTTTCTCCCTCGACTGGGCTGACTCTTCACCCAGCCGGGCTGACTCCATTTCGTTGGTGGCTTCACTGGACCTGTCTGTGACCTACCTGGTACTAGGCCCTCACTCGACGTCATTGGCGGCTCCTGGGCCTGGCTGTGGGCTACACAGCCCTGGAAAACGTCCAAAGTCAGTGGCGGCTACTAGGTCTCTTCTGCCCCTTTGACTTGGCTACACAGCCCTGGAAAATGTTCCAGGTAAGTTGACACCATCGCTGTCCTGCTGGTTAGGCTTCTAGCTTTCGGCTGCTTTCTTCGGTGACACTTACTTACTGCCCCACTTGTTTTCCTTGCTTCCTGTTCCGACCTTTCTTTTCTTTGGCGCCAATTCAAAACCAAAGGCGCCAAATCTTTTGGCTTGGTGCCGTTCCACTTTGTTTCCAAACACAACCTTTTTTTTTCTGACAGTCCTTCTTCTTTCCTTTTCTGTTCTTTTATCCTCTTCGTGCTGTTGTTGTATGTTTTGGTGTAACCATTCACCTAAAACTTATACAAAGACTATTCAGCTTGAGGAATTTGACAAAAAGAAAACAACTCGGTCTAAAATGAGTAACAATCCGAAGGACGACATCTTGCCACGTGGACACAACATAGAGATAGTCTGACAAAACTTGCCGACTTGTACAGCTGATGTTTTAAATGTAGTCCCCGGCATAGAGGGATCTGCAGGCCTCTCTTCTTCAGCTCACAAACAACTGTGACACAACTCCGTATCTACAGTTTAAACTGTTAAACAATCCTGCGTGTTGCAAAACAGTCCTGTGGGTGAGTTCACAAACTCTATCCCATCCTCGTCGCCAATTGCAGTGTATTTTGAACACTTGGAACTGACTCAAAAGAACTCTCAGATACAGGAGTAAACTAACCAGCTTCTTTATTGTAGGATGCCACCATGAGTCTCCACCAGCGCATGCGCCCCCTCGCACAAGACATAACATGCTAATTACATTATATACATTACAGTAAAAGACCCCATCCTTGCCCTGAGTGCAACAAAGGCCTGGAGGATAGTATTACAGGCTGGCTAGCCTGTCCAAACCTCTGCTTCCTCAGCCTTAGAAAGTTGCTGATGTCTGAATGTTTTATCTGGATGCTCAAAGCCACTTTGACTCAGCCTCTAGACCAAGGCGCTCATTGATATTGACTAGGCAGGCTTCTGGATGTCTTGTGCCATCACCATTACCATTGTTCCTCCTTTCTACTTTATGTTAGACCAAGTACGCAGGTAGCTATATATCTGGAAAAAGAGACGCAAACAAATATGTGAAATTGCTAGTGTGGACCTACATTAAAACTAGCCTTTTGGTAAACTGTAGAAAGTAAAACACGTGATTCACTTGTCTTATTTCAAACCACGTTTATTTATTTATCTTAAACAAATCACTAAAATAATCTGCCACTAATTGTGTCAAAGGTTAAGTATTACATCCTGTTGCTCACTGGCCAGGCTCAGTATTACAGGGATTTGTCTCTGAAGTTGTCACTCCTGATGTCCATCTTCTCCCCGATATCCATGAGTATTTACACATGCATACGAGGCAAGCTGGTCATTATTTCTGCAAATGTATGACAACTTCTGCATTTGGCTGCTTTAAAGGCTATGGGCTGTGCAAATCGGTTAAATCTATGTATATTGTTGCAGAACCCTCTGAAGATGGTACACATGTAAATATTGGCTAAATTAACGACACCATAAAATGGAGGATCCCTGCACTTGTCAGAATTGCTTAACCCTTGTCAGCTGAACTTTACAGGCTTCGATTGGCAACAGCCAGTCTAGGCTCAGATTGGTATGCAAGATGGTGAGGGGTCCAGGCGTTCTCCTTGTTTCTCTTAAATTGATAACATGTATAACAGTTTTGCAAACTAACCTTAAATACATCATTTCGATCGGATCGCTGCAAAAGCATTGTAAATAGTATAAATAATGTTGCAAGATGGTAATCCTGTTAATCGATGATTGGTCGAACTGTTGAGCCTTGGAGAAATTGTTTGAATCTCAGGGCACATGTTTCCATGTTTGTTCTTGTTTGCTCCCTTCTAGAGCTTTATTTCTTATACAATGTATTAGCCACTATATTATTGGGTTTGGGAAATGTCTGTTATGTATGGGGTTAATCGATATCTGTATTTCGATTGTAAAGAGACCACCCCCATGTGGTTCGGCCCCTCGAGTTCCAGGGACCTATAAAAGTCCGCTGCCACAAGGTCCTGCATCGATCTTCTGGGAGAGTGCTTAGGGCTGCATGACCTTCTGGAGCGTCTCTGTTTGAGCAAGGCCTAGAGGGCTTGATCAGGTAGATACTAGGATCGAACCCGCGGTGGTTAGGTACAGTAGTTGGAACTGTAATTGTGTTTAGTCAAAATAAAGATTAGTTGCACAAGTACTTGATTCAGTGGCTTTTGACTGAGACTAGACTGGGGGGAAGCGTAGAACGAGCAATTTACACACATACCTGATGTTAGGTGCTTCATACACTTAGCCAATTCAACAAATTATCTGGACAGAATTAAACTAGTCTTCGAGATGAGGCTGAAGTGAATAATCTGGTCAGCACTTCTGACAGGAGATGGTGGAAATGTATCAACCCTTTTGTGGTCACAGGTTCAACTTTGACATCATGGCTACCATTCATCATATTTACGTTTTTGACTGAATTTCATTGATAAACACGAAGAAATATCCTCCAGCAGCATGGATAAGCTTTTAAGTATGTGATTTGAAATTAGTTGTGCATTGGGACATACATTCTTGTAATCTAGTTAACTTTCCTTACTGTGTGTTAAATAATACTTGAATCCCCCTTAATATGTGAAAGGATGCACAGAAAGAGATAGAGCCAGCCTATTCCTGTATATTTATCGATACATAAAAACTATCAACTAAGCAAATGAAAGGGTAGCAGAATTCCATACAATGGTTGAGGGATGGCAAGGCAGAAGAAATACAAGAAGTAAGAAACTGTTTTTTGACTCAATTTTATGTTCAAAGCCATTAATAATAAAATCAATTTCTCAACCCGAATTCAAAGACAATGTTTTTTTGAAGTTAAAGCTTTCTGGGTTTTTGTTGCATGTAAAGCCAAGGGACGCTTGCAACTGGATTTGTGCATTCCCTTAGCCAGCCTATTTTTTTCTCTTTCTCTGCATCACACAAAGGGTAAGCCGCATTGCCATTGTAAGTGACGCAATTGTTAATTTATTGATTACCCTTAACTCTAATGGCATCAGCTTCAATTAATCCATAAAAATTGAAATAGACAATTGAATGTGGTTTGCAAACTTGCAAGTTATTCTCCTAATTAATGGTTTTGTTTGGCGCAGAGAAGCAGAGGAAGTGGAATAGCAAAAGACTCGGTCTGAAGCTGAAGAAGCCAAGGCTAAATTAGCATAAATAATAACTTCTCTGTGCTTGGGGTATTGATTTATGGAACAGACTGCTGCCTGATGTAGTCAATGTGGGCATAGTTGAAGCATTTAAAATGGAATTGGATTCACAGAGTAAAAGAAGGTTAATTTGAAGAACGAGAAAATGTAAAAATGGACACATCAGCAAATAGTTGATGAGAAAAGGCAAATAAATGTTTTGGTGTTACCACATTCCAATTCATCCAGTTCTATTAATTACAATGTGAAATATGGTCTGAATGTTTAAAAACCCTTCACAGACTGGATAGTTAAAGCAAAGATTAAATCATACTTTTACTACAAATTTTTATTTTCCCTTCTGGTCGTTGTATCCAGTAGTCAATCACCAGGTGCTTTGTAATTTAGAGAGAAGGGAAATTTTTGTTTAATTAAGAAGAGTTGAATAGCGAATATAGATTAAATGTGATCCCATTGGAATTCTTTGTTCAATGGGCACTACGTAATTGATAAATTACTGCTCTCTTGGTTACATTTAAAACAAAAGAAATAACAGAAAAAATTGATTAATTGTTGATTTTAATTGCAAATATCCAATGCAGGCAGGTTAATTGCTCCCATAACGTATTTTGATCATAACATTGCAATTTCTGTAGTATAAGGCTTAGCAAATATTATGGCAGGTCCAGAATGGATGAGGAGATTCGCCACAGCTATTTTAACTCTAAACCATACATGTTTGCAGGGCTTATCAAGCCTACACCAATCTGTTACTTTCAGTAACACAAGACAATTTGCTTTCATTAAATGTTGGCATCTCTATTCAGAGTCAAATTGCTTAGTTTGGGAAAAGCTGCAGTTTTTACAAATTTCCTAAGGCTTTGCTTGAATTGACTGCTCCATAAGGCTTTATTGTAATTTGCTGTAATTGTCTAACACAGGAGGGTGCCCAGCCATGTCCTCCAGAGATGCTGCCTGACCCGTTGAGTTACTGCAGCGCTTTGTGTCTTTCTCTATAAGTTTGGTCTTTTCATTGTTTCAACAGTTTGTAAACTATTTATTGGTTGTTAACATTGCAGGTTCCTTGTCATAAATTGTGAAAAAAGGTCTCAACCTGAAATGTCACCCATTCCTTCTCTCCAGAGATGCTGCCTGTCCCACTCAGTTACTCCATCATTCTGTGTCTATCTTCATATATTATATTATATAGACATAGAAATCTGATATTTTCTACTCCCTTATATTTGTTTTTTATGACCCAAAGAAAAGTATAAACTAAATGCACTTTTGCACCATTAATTTGTAATACAATTTTGGTTTACACTCAAGAGCGTTGGACTGGATGAAGAGGAAGTGATATTACCGTTATGTTTCGATGTTCAAGTTCAATTTCAGGTACTCATTTACTATGGGCACCAAAGTATATATGCACCTTAAAGTGGATACATTATGGAATCACTTAAATGTCATAGGTTAGGTTGAAAACATTTGTACTTAATTACATATTTAAAAGTTTTTGGAATATCCAATTATGACGTGTGGAAATTGAACACAAAGGGATGCATTTTAGCGGATGAACGACACCAATCGGTAGGTTTGAATCGAAATTATTCTGAATTTGGATTCACCAATTAACTCTGGTCTCAGAACACAACTGACCACAACGGTGGTCTCACAATGACTGAAGGGCAGAGCCCAGAAAACCGTGCAAAAACCCGACCCCTCCCAGAGTCACGTGCGCGTGGCTTCCGACCGCAGGGTTCGATGCTGACGAGCACCAGCAGATGCCGCTACATGGCCCCCCCCAGAAACCGAGGTATGGAAACGCACCGGGAGCCGAACGGTACGGCCTGAACGCGTGGACCTCAAATGTGGGATGGGCGTAACAACGGGGACCGTCAGGACAGAGCCGGAAGGACGTGAAAACCGCGAACAAGGGGCGGGCATAACAACGGGGACTGGCGGAACAGGGCCGGGAACAGCAGGACCGGGGGAATGCAGAACGGCTGGCGGACAATCTCTATGCCTCGGTGCAGCCGCAATCACTGGGCTGTCCTCGTCCACGTGCGCGGGGTTAAGGTGGCCGACGGAGATGAACTCTTCCCGGCCGCCCACGTCCAATGTGAATGTGGCGACTCTGGATCGCAGCACACGAAACGTCCCCTCATAAACCGGTAAGCGTCCATGTGAAGGAAAACATAAACACAATTCTGTAATGACCCTGGCACATGCACCGAGGCCGACCCGTGCATGGAGGTGAGGACGGGGGCCAACGCTCGCACCCGCTCACGAAGCTCGGCTAGCACTGCTGAAGCCGAAACCTCCTGACCATGGGCGGCAGGCAGAAAATCCCCGGGTGCCCGTAACGTCGAGCCATAGACAAACTGGGCCGATGAGGTGTCCAGCTCTTCTTTAGGCGTTGTTCTGATACCCAGGAGGATCCAGGGCAACTGGTCAACCCAATTGGGGCCGGTGAGCCGCGCCTTCAATACCAACTTAAGGTGTCTATGGAACCGCTCGACCAACCCATTCGTTTCCAGGTGATAAACGGTCGTTTGGTGCAGGCTGGCGCCGTATAGCTGCGCTAAGCCGGACCACAGAGATGAGGTACCCTGCGGTCTGTGGTGATGTCAGAGGGTACCCCGAAATGGGCTATCCAATTCGACGCAATGGCCTGGCCGGTAACGGGATAGCCTCTGGCCATTGAGTAAACCTGTCTAGCACAGTAAGCAGGTGTGTGGCACTGCGCGAACATTGCAAGAGACCGACAAGGTCTACATGAATATGTAGGAACCTGCCACCAGGCACAGAAAAATCCTGCACGGGCGGCCGCACATATCACTGAATCTTGGAGGTCTGGCACAGGATGCAAGCATGGGGCCAGGTGGCCACCTACTTACACAGCCCATGCCAAATGAACTTGGATGCTACCAGGGCAGACGTCACGCGAATGGACGGGTGGGCCAAACCATGGACCGTATCAAAAACCCGCCGCCTCCAACTGACTGGAATAACCAGGCGGGCTCAACCTGTGGAGACATGATAGAGGACCTTGACCCCAGCCGCGCTGCAAGGCTCCTCGGCTAGCTCAAGGCCCGACTCGGCGGTGTTATAACCCGCCATGCTGGCATCAGCCCGTTGGGCCACTGCCAGCTCAGTGTAGTCGACTCCCAGGTCTAGAGCTGAACACCAACAGGATGGCCAGACAGGACAACGCATTTGCCACAATAGTAAGCTTCCCTGCTACATGCCGAATGTCAGTCATGAACTTGGAAATGTAGGCGAGGTGCCGCTGCTGCCTTGCGGACCGCAGGTCGGCAATTTTACCCAGCATGAAAGTAAGCGGTTTGTGGTCTGTAAAGGCAGTGAAAGCGTGGCCCTCCAGGAAGTAACGGAAGTGTCTGATCTCCAGATATAGCGCGAGGAGTTCTCGGTCGAATGCGCTGTACTTGCACTCCAGAGCCCGAACCTGCCGGCTGAAAAATGCCAGCGGCTGCCAGCGGTCACTGACCCACTGCTCCAGGACTGCACCTACAGTGACATCCAAAGGTTGATCATGAGCGCAGTGGGAGCGGGCACTCTCGCGTGCACCAGCATGGTGGCATTACCCAGCGCGGCCTTAGCACCTTCGAACGCCGTGTTGGCCTCACCTGACCACACCTGACAACATTTCAGATCAGGATCTCATTGAATGGTGGTGTATATTCAGGAAGTAGGAATGGCCGACTATCTTCTGTTCTGATTCATTTATTAACACCGTTTAACAACCAGTTGCTAAATGAAACGTGAAAATTGCCTAGTGACTTTCTACATTTTGGGGAAATGGGTTCAAGGAAAGAGCACTCACGTCGTGGCCCTGTTTTCACCAATCTTTCCACCACCACACAGAAGAAGCATAAGAAGCACAAGACAGACATCATTGTATGCAGATGCCGAAAAGTGTGTTCACCTCTGGCTGTGGACCCGATAAGAAGAAGATTTGGGGGATATTGCCTTTTCTACTCTAATTTGCAGCATAGATTAAATGAAACATTAGTTGTGTTCCTTAGTGATTAATATTTCTCTCTATTGGATATTGCAGCATATTGAATTATACATTGCGCTGAAATAATTTTTGCTTGGTTATGTCTTCTCACCCTACATGTCAACTTCTGTACTGTCAATTAACACAACTTTAAGATTAATTTTCATTTCCATTACATTTTTTATTTTTATTTATAAATAGCTCAGGATAATTTTGGGTGTTCAAGTACTTTAATTGCAGATTGCTGCCATATCTAATGTCCATGACTTAAATTCATAATATATTACGCTTTAGTCTTTATACATTTCATGAGAGGGATTCATAACTGTGAATGTGAGTGATGTTGCTGAGATCCACCGTAAATATTTTCTCAACCACAAACATATTGGCTCTTCTCCTAAATGACCCTGAATTTCTTCTATTTAGAAGTTTATCTATTCTGCCTGATAGTTAATCAAACAGTAACATTTAACCTTTACAATCCGACCATCTGAACATATTAGACATGAGCACCTATGCTTATCTTCAGTCTTTATAAAGAGTAGCAAACATTTTATAAGGTCAGAGAACAAATTTTCCGCACAGTGTAACACGTGTAATCGCACTTCACCATGATTTATTTAATGCTTAAGTTGTCCTCAGGGACAAGGACTTAAAAAAAAAAATGCACCACAGTATTCTGAAATGCAAAATCATATTTCCTGGTAAAGTATATTTATGACCTACTCCGGGAATGAAATTCATTGCTTGTTAGGATTATTGACTAATTTTATATCTCTTCATTTTTGTCCATATGTGTGTCATGTACACCTCAATCCATTGTTGTCTATCGTCTCAACCAATGATTGGGAAGGTCCTCTGCATGACAGCTGCTCCCATTATCGATTTAATCACACCTGGCAGGATAAGGAATTTTCCCCTCTGCATCGGTGGCCTATGTTGGAGAAACCATTTCCTTTAATTACTAAAGTGAATATGGACTGTCTTAGCTCATCAAGGATAGACACAAAATGCTGGAGTAACTCACAGAGCAGCATCTCTAAAGAGAAGGAATGGGTGACATTTTGGGTCGAGACTCTTTTTCATCATTGGGAGGAAACCGATGTATCTTAAAAAAAGTTTCTTAAAAACCACAAATTGATTTATGAGGATGTTATACAATCTTTCAATGCTGCTTCCCTTAGGCATTTCATTCTGTTTATTTTATTTGATGTAAATACCTCAAAACACTTCTTTACTGCAAAATAAAATATTACAAATATTATGAATACCAACATAAATCAGAATGTAAATACCAAGAAGCATTACCATTCTTTCATTCCCAGCTTGTAATCAGACTGGTAAAATAGTGATCAATGTGCATGTTCAATGATTGATTAGAGACACTTTGAAAGCACACTAAAATAGCAGATTGATAAGAAAGGCAAAAGCAGTCCTACTTTCACCATACAAGAAAAGCTGTCTGCTTTTGTATTATTTTCATTAAAGTTTTGTTTTATGACGACTAAGTGGGAACTGTTGGGTCCCGTTCTCACACAGGAGGCCTGGTCTCCCAATGCAATATTCCACCACTCACCCATAGTCCCCAACTGCGCAGGCGTGGCTGACAAATCCCCGTTGTGACGCTACTGATCCCCCTCCTCCCCTCACTCCCCCACCCACTCTGCCCCTTGCCACCCCCCCCCCCCCACATACACACACACTAACCCCATCATCCCCTGGCCCCCCCCCCCCCCCCCCCCCCCCCCCCGTCCACTCTCAGCGGCTCTCTGGCGATGCAGCCATTCCCGGCCATTGGGATCCCATTGTGACGTAGAACATGTAGGCATTACTGTGCAGGCATGACAAGTGGAAAAGGTATTTATTAAAACTTAAAATGTGAATAATTCTTATAATATAACAACAATTTAAAGGGGGCATCTGCAGCTGGGGACAGGACTGCTTCAAACGGGGGCCGGTGGGGATGTGCGTCCTGCAGCTGGGGGAAGGGGAGATTTTAGGCGGGGGCTGTCGAGGGCCAGTGGGGGTGGGGGTGCGAGCATCCTGCCCTCACTCCATTCCTCCTGAATCCCCCCCATCCACTCAGCAGCTCTTCGGCGGCACAACTATTCCTGCCCATTGGGCTCTCATTGGGATGTTGGGGGGACTGCCTGCCGGAGGGGCACAGGTTCAGGCAGGGGGCTGTTGAGGGCCGGTGAGGGGGGGGGGGGGGTCCTGCTGCAGCGGGGAAGGGGGACAGCCGTGTGGTGTGTGAGTTGTGTGGGGGTGTGGGGTTGTGTGGGGGGAGCGCTGTGTGGGGGGAGCGCTGTGTGGGGGAGCGCTGTGTGTGTGGGGGAGGGGGTGTGTGTGGGGGAGGGGTGCGTGCGAGGAGGGGTGTGTGGGAGGAGGGGTGTGTGGGGGAAGGGGTATGTGGGCAGCAGGCATGTGGGGGTGTGGTGTGGGAGGGTTGTGGTGGGAGGGGAGGGGGTGTGTGTGGAAGGGGATCATAGGACCCGTCGCTGCAGTTATCTGCCGCTGACTTTTCAGCGGCACGTTTCCCCTTGGTTTTAGGCTTCTCCATTCTTGGGACCAAAACCAACTTTGAAATCGACAGTTCCTGTGAAACTTACCTTCCAACTTTTAATGCTGTATCGCAGGGAAATCCCGACGTCCATTTCCCCATCCAAATCTCGCGCCATGCGTCGACGTGTTGACGTGCATGCGGGCTGGCGGGTTCTTCATGTAGTCTCGGCACGACACTTTGAAATAAAATAGTAGTGAAATGTACCTTCCTCGGAAAAATATGCAAAATAAAGAAATTCACAATTTTAGCAAAAAATTTACTATTTAACGGATGTTCATAATCTGACAATGGTTTGAAGAACCAGGAATTAATAGAGCCTCGTCGAACTATAGTAATGAGAGTCGAACTGAACATATTTTAATTTGTTGACCTTGAACTGAAACTGCAAAGCAAACATTTCAAAAAGGACAAAATATTGGATAATACTTTCTCCTTTGTTGGTTAAGGCAAAAGAGGTGAATTTAGTATTTCAGTGTCAGTCTCTAAGGTACTGGAGGTAAATTATTAAAGCAATGCTGCTTTACAGAATTAAATAAAATAACTTGCAAAGAATCCCGAATGCCATCTCTACTGTGTGTCTGCCACACAGAAAACAAGACAACTTCAACACTGAGACAGACTCTCGGTAAGCTACTCTATAAACATAATCACAATATGTACAACTCATGAAAGGAGCACACACTATGTTGTGTGACCCACAAATGTTAACATTCTTGAACAGGTGCAATACTTAACTGACTTTTGTTTTATTCACTTATAGAATGCAGATGGCATTGTGGAGATTGCATTTATTGCCTATTCATAATTGTTGGTATACTTCATGGTTAAATTTCTTCAGAGTGCGGACAACCTTCTTGGTGCAGCTGGAAATACACATGGATCAGAATTAGTTGGAATCCCTGACTTCCATCCCTTAATCAACAGTTGCTTTACACACATCCAACATCTGTGGGAAAGTAAATTGATTGCAGTGTAATAAGATCTGGTAATTTACTAGCTACCCATGTTTTGTGGCTGCATTCAAAGCAAAACAAAATAAACAAAATAGATCAATTTCATACAAATCGCCATGTACCATTTTCACTGAGAACTGTGAAAATATGATTTGTGTCATTCTATTCTATGCGTATCCAATTTCAGTGAATAATACAAAACTTATCTTTATATAAGCAAAGGCACTTTAAATGAGCGTTACTCAATGTCTGCAAACAAATTTAATTTAAATGGGATTTGCAGACGGAGACTTGAGCAACTTAGCATTTGAGCACCGAGGGTCTGATATTACTAAGCTGCAATGTAGTTTCATACAAATTTGCCCACAAACATTTATGGTTTAGTCTCTGAAGGAGGGAAATCAAGGCAAGATCAGGCATTAACTTACCCGGAAGCAGGAAAATCCTTGCTATAAGGCAGCTTTTGCTGAGGTTAGACGATAATAAGTCCGCCTACCGTATTTGTCAGATTTGCTCAATAATAAAAGGATTCCCAGATGGGAAAATGAAGAAAAGCTCAAATAAGAATAGGAATAAACAGAATCTGCAGCAAAGACTTGATACTCATTAAAACGTACATAAATAGATCTTTGTACAAATTTGAACAGCTTTGAAGTAATCTGACTGGAAAATTTGCCTTACAGATTAATCTAGTAATTACTTCACAATATTTACCCACCTCACATAATAAAAAAAAATCAGACCTCTGACTCAGAAGGAGAAAGAAATTGCAGAACAATTCACTATGTTGTGAATTAGTTGATCTTCAGGCAGAGGATTATTTACTTTCTCCGAGAGAAGCCATATGTTCATTCCATGAATTAATATTTGTACAGTAATTAGTATACTCCCACTGAGGTGTCTGTACTAATTTAGTCACCAATAAACACTGGAGAGGAAAGCTGACATTGCTTCTCCAAACAAACTATTTGACTTGAGTTGATCGTCATATGTGCAAGCATGGTGAAGTGCAGGTAAATGAAAAGCTTGCTTGTAGCAACATCACAGGCACTTTGACTCATGCAACACAGAACATAAAATTACACAAAACAGTTAATAGAAAAATACTGCAAAAAAAGATATTAGTGCAATGTCTTTTTTCCCCCACTTTGGATGAGTTTAACTTCCTTTCATTTTTTAGAGACTGCTAACCCTGTAGAGACATCAATGATATTGTGCAATCCTGTGCAATATTGAACCGCAGAATAATTGTAATTAAAATGGGTGGTTTCGGTCTGTATAGACAAGTAGCCCTGTTATTGCATGTATATTCATTGAATTCATCTTTTAGGAGGTTGAGATCAAGGACAACTTTTCTGTGGGCTCTGATGGCTTTGAAAGGCATGTAGAAAATATGATCCTTCCAATCAATTGACCTGGCATCCAAGATTTCCCAATGAGATTCAAAATGCCAAGTGCCATCAACCATCACTGAACTTCCAGTGTTATTTAAATATTCAATATTCCTTCAGAATGTTCATACAGTAACACTTTCTGGGGCATTCTGATTAATTGGTTAGATGATAAGGAAACTAATAGGCTCATATTATGGGTCAAGCCTTTAACCATCTAACTCTCTAATTTTGTTTTAAGACTGTTCAGTACCTTTGAATTCATGATCCAATGCAACTAAAATCAGTATAAAAGTCTTCCATTCCAAAACACAAACTTGGATTTGGACATACTCATTACGGGTCTCGTCCCGAAACGTCACCCATTCCTTCTCTCCAGAGATGCTGCCTGTCCCGCTGAGTTACTCCAGCATTTTGTGTCTATCTTTGGTTTAAACCAGCATCTGCAGTTCCTTCATAATCATTACCTTCTCATTTGGAAAGGGCAATCAGCAAAGGGCTTCATGATAATAAATATGCATTTTACAAATGCAACAAATAAAATAATTTATGAAAAAGCATCGGTTTCCAATGACCTGCAGCATTGGGGTGACAGATGGCGCAATGGGCTAAGTGTTCGGCTGGCGACCGGAAGGTAGCCGGTTCGAAACCCGCTTGGAGTGCATACTGTCATCGTGTCCTTGGGCAAGACACTTCACCCACCTTTGCCTGGGTGTGAAAGTGTGTGAATGTATGTGAGTGACTGGTGGTGGTCGGAGGGGCCGTAGGCGCAGATTAGCAGCCATGCTTCCGTCAGTCTGCCCCAGGGCAGCTGTGGCTACAGAAGTAGCTCACCACCACCGAGTGTGACTGAGGAGTGAATGAATAATGCGATGTAAAGCGCCTTGAGTATCTAGAAAGGCGCTATATAAATCCCATCCATTATTATTATTATTAAAAAAACAGTTAATTTAAAAAGTATAAAAAAGCACCTGAAGAGAAAAGAATAAAGTTTATAATCAAGTTTGGTTTTCCCAAAGGAAAATAATTTAGTTGCTTTCCTTTAAGGTTGTAAAAGGTTTTGAATTAACAGTCAGCATACACACAATTGTATTCCATTTAGACATAATATTTAAATCTTAGGTATGAGCTCAGAATGCAAATCCCATATCCCATGGCTTCAAACCTCCTTCGATGTTGTGCTTAACAGCACAAAAAAAATCAGACCACTTTAATCCTGGCTCAGAAAGGGATTTATAAAAGTTGGATATACACCAAGATACCCCCAATTACACTTTGGAGACAAGTGGCTTTGGTATTATTCCAATTAAAGATTAACCGAGTGAACAAGAAATACAATATATTGGGAGTTACTGCTACTGGTCCCGGAGTTAGAGAGAAACCCCCCCCCCCCCTTCAATCAAAGTGTTCTCCTTAATGAAGTACACTATTTCATATTAATCAGTAATTAGAGGACATGCATATGGTAAACATTTTGATTCTGCAAAGCTTTTCTAGTTAGGAACTCAGACGCAACAACATTTGCAATAGTGTAGCGGCACCTGCTGGTGTCTGTGGGTAGTCGAACCCTGCGGTTGGTTACCTTGGTCATGTGACTGTGGAAGGAGTTTGGTTTTCGCACGTTTTCTGGGCGAGACCCATTCATTACTTCGACCACCGTTGTGGTAAGATCATTTTGTGTTAGCTGTTGTTTGATCCTTGTTGTTTTCACTGCTTTGACAAAAAGCTCGTTTGTGAAAACAACTGCCATCTCGACTCGCTAAATTGGTGACCCTGAAGCGTTCAATTGGGAATTGGACGCTGAGATGCAGGACGAGTTAGCTCCCGTCGCCATTCCTGACACCCATCAGAGTGCCGTCAGCCTCAAGCTTCCGGTGTTTTGGCCTGAGCAGCCACAGATGTGGTTTGCACATGTGGAAGCACAGTTCCACCTGCACTGCATCGTCGCGGATGAGACAAAGGATTTTCACGTGTTGGGAGCCCTGATGCAGGAGTCGGCCTCCCATTTGCTGCCGTTTCTGCAGAACTCACCCGTGACCGCCAAGGACGACAGCCTCAAGGCCCTCCTACTGCATACCTTCGGGCTCAGCTGCCGGGACTGCGCCGCCCGCATTCTACACATGGACGGTTTGGGAGACATCTCAGCTATAGGTTCTCAAGGCCGAGTGCTCACGTTGATGGATGAACACTTTGAGTATAAGCTTTTTTCCCATTATTAGCCCATAATTAAGTAAGTTCTTTTGAAAAACACATTTAATTCGGGGTTACCTTCCGATATTCCAAAAATGATCCATTCTGCTTTTGGTACGTTTTATTTTAAATAATTTTGTGAAGATTTCAAATATTTCGTTCCAGAATTTTTGAATGTTTATACAGAAAACAAAAGAGTGTGCTATGGTAGCTTCTTGTGACTGACATTTATCACAAATGGGTGAGACATTGGGGAAAAGTTTATTTATTTTAGTTTTTGAATAATATAGTCTATGTAATGTTTTATATTGGATTAAAGTATGTCGTACGTTGATCGAGTATTTATGCAGATATAGTAAGTGTTTATCCCAGCTCTCTTTTGAAATTTTTATAGCTAGTTCTTGTTCCCAGTCTCTTCTAATACCATCGGTTGTAGGTATTTCTATATTTAAAATAATGTTGTATAAGTATGACATTAGATTTGCTAATTCAGCCTTTGTCTTCATGGCTTCATCCAATAAGACTGGGGGCATGTTATGATAGTCTTTTGTGTATTTTTTCAGATAGTCACGGACTTTGAAGATATTTAAAATATTGATTATTTTTCAAATTATATTTCAGTTGTAATTGGTGAAATGATAATAATTTTCCTAATTCATACGTCTCCGAGCATTTTGATTCCCATTCTTTCCCATTGTGTAAATGATTTATCTATAATTGAGGGTTTAAACGACGGGTTATTGACTATTGGCATTAAAAGAGATTGATTTCTTAATTTTAGATTCTGTTTTATTTGTTTCCAAGTTCTAATTGTGCTATGTATCATTGGATTTTTATTATAATTTTTGTTATTCAGATTCATTGGTTAGAGGAGAGTCACTCCTGTATTACACGGAGCACAGTCCTCTCTCTCCATTACAATCCAATCCACCTGCTGGGCAGAATTGTCCAGCAGGTGAATCATATTTTTAATATTTACTGCCCAATTGTAGTACATAAAGTTAGGGAGCGCTAGACCACCCATCTCTTTTGGTTTACTAAGGTGTGCTCTTTGTATTCTGTGGGATTTGTAATCCCATATAAAATTTGTAATGTCTGAGTCTAGTTTTTTTTTAAACTTTTTTGGAAGATATATTGGAATTGATTGAAATAAATATAGGATTTGTGGTAAAAAAGATCATTTTTATAGCATTTATTTGACCTATTAAAGACATCGGGAGCGTTTTCCAGAATTTGATTATATTATTTAATTTCTTAAGTAAGGGGCTATAATTGGCATTAAACATAGCGTGATAATTTCTAGTGATTTCAATTCCTAAATATTTAAATTTTTCTGTGGCTATTTTAAAGGGGAATTTCAAGAGATGTGTTGAGTCTTTCGGTTTTATCGACATAATTTCACTTTTGTTCCAGTTTATTCTGTATCCTGAGAAAGATGCAAAGCCCTCAATTAGATTTAATATGTTTGGTATACTGATTTGGGGTTTTGTGATATACAGTAATACATCGTCTGCGTATAAGGATATTTTGTTATTTGATTATTTTGTATTATAACCGTAAATATATGGGTGTGTTCTAATTTTTTCAGCTAAAGGTTCAATTACCAGAGCAAATATCAGCGGTGATAATGAACATCCTTGTCTATTGCCCCTTGTTAATTGGAATTTTGTAGATAGTATATTATTCGTTAATATTCTAGCCGTGGGTTTGTTATATAATAATTTTATCCATGCGATGAAGTTCTCTCCCATTTGAAATTTTTGCAATACTTTAATCATATAATCCCATTCTACTTGATCAAATGCTTTTTCTGCGTCCAATGAAATGATAGATAACTCTTGTTCTTGAGGTTCGTGAGAGTGCATTATGTCAAACAGACGTCTCAGGTTATTAAATGAATGTCTCTTAGGTATAAATCCCATTTGATCCTCATTTATTAATTTACTAACATATTGACTTAGTCTTCTAGCTAGTGTTTTCGCTAATATTTTTTGATCCATATTTAACAAAGCAATAGCTCTATATGAGCCCGGTTCTTCTATATCTTTATCTTTTTTAAGTATTAATGTGATCATTGATTCTGCTAGTGTTTCAGGTAAGATTTGTTATTTAAAAGCGTATGCATGCATTTTCTGTAGACGTGGTGTAACTATGTCGTAAAAACATTTATAAAATTCATTACTGAATCCGTCTGGTCCTGGTGTTTTTCCATTCTTAAGTCTGTTTATTGTGTCTTCTATTTCCTTAGCTGTAATTTGTGCTCCCAGTTCCTCTTGTTCCTTCAATTCTAGTTTTGGAAGGTTACAATCGTCCAAAAATTCTGAAACTTTATTATTGTCTATTAGCGTTTTCGATGTGTATAAATTCTTGTAATATTGAGCAAATCTTTTATTGATATCATTAGGTAGTGTTAATAATTCCCCTCTATCTGATTTAATCTTTAAAATTGCATGATCTTTTTCCAGTTTTTTCAGTTGGCGTGCCAAAAGTTTATGGGGTTTATCCCCAAATTCGAAATGTTCTTGTTTTGTAATTTGGAATAATCTTATAATCTTCTCTGATAATAATTTATTTAGCTTAAATTTCAGTATTAAAATTTTATTATATTTATCCATAGTTGGGTCTTTAGCATTATCTGTATCTAGTTGTCTGATTTGTTCTTCTAGTTGTCTTTGTTCATTTTTATTATTTTTGTTTTGAAAAGCTTGATACGAGATAATGACTCCTCTAATAAATGCTTTGAAAGATTCCCATAATAAAGTGGGCGATATATCTGGTGTATCATTTATCTCAAAAAATAGGTCCATCTGTTTTTTTAGATGTATACTCCCTTGTGGGTCTTTCAGAATTTGCGAGTTAAACCTCCAGAACGATTTGTTCATAGAGATTCCTTCCAATTTTAAAACAAAAGTTAGCGGGGAGTGATCTGAAATCGTATTGGTGTGATATTTAGGGTTCATAGTATAAGGGATTAGTTTTGTATCCACTAGGAAGTAGTCTATACGTGAGTATGTTTTATGTACCATTGAATAAAATGAGTATTCCCTTCCAGTCGGATTCGCGATCCTCCAGACGTCTGCTATATTTGTATTTTTTATATATGTATTTAAGAGTTCACTAGTTTTAGATTTCATATTACCTCTTTGTTTTTGCATCGATTTATCTAAGTAAGGATCTAAAGCACAGTTGAAGTCTCCTCCAATTATAACATTTTGGTAGTTAAATTCTGCGATTGTATTCAGGATTTTATTAAAAAATTGAGGATGATCAAAATTGGGCGCATATATGTTTACGAAAGTGATTGGCGTAGCATGAATCTCTCCTGTAACTATAAGATATCTCCCTTCCTTATCTGATATAATGTTCTTTGATTTGAATGGTATTCCTTTGTGAATAATAATTGCGGTGCCTCTGGATTTCGAAGTATATGAGGAGTGAAATGTTTGGCCTATCCAATTCGCCCTCAATCTCATCTGATCTTGATGTTTAAGGTACGTTTCTTGTAGAAATGTAATGTCCGTGTTATATGATTTCAACTGAGCTAGTATTTTGCCCCTTTTAATTGGTTCATTAATACCCCTTATATTCCAGCTACACATGTGATTCCTCCCATTTTCTTTTGTTTATCCGTGCATTTTCTCTGATTTTAGTACCCTTATTTATTACGGTGCATCCATACCTCAGGACTCTGGATATTTGGGGGGCGTTTATATTATTAACTTCCTTGGTAGATCCCTTTTGCGATTGTCCTTGAAAAAAAAAACACATAGTAGTGACATATTGTGATAAAAAAAAATTGAACAAGTAAAATTACAGTGTCTGAAGTATTCGACACTATAGTGCGTGTCCCACGCGTCTGTGGGATTCGACATCTATTCGACTTCCGAAGTTACAATTAGCTCCGCTCCTTGTATTACTCTAAACCTAAGAAGGCGGTGCCATTTCAAAATCAATTATATTTCACCCAATTACACTATATATATATATATATTTCATTCAGACTTATCAGATCTGTGTTCAGCTACTGTGAAATTTATTTATCTAACACTTTATTTATTTATCTAACACTTTCATCTACTAATTATTTATAATTAGTTATATCTTTGATAATAGTAAGCTGTTAGCTGTAAGGGTTAACCAGAAACAGGCTCCTGGAATTATGCCAGGTGCCTGAGTCTCCTCCCTTCTTAACATGAACTACATAACAGTTAACCTTTCAGTATTATCTACTTTAATTCTAAAATTTGTTATCTCTATATACGAGCTAGTCAGTCTTATTAGCAGATTATTACATTTTGCCCATTATATAGTTCAGGTTAGTTTCCATTTATATTTCTATATTAGTATTGTTAATTATTATTAATTCTCTATATTTTGTAAAGCTGTTTTAAGATCTTAAACCGCCATTTGTCCTTGTGGTGTTTTGCACATTCGGCTCTGTTGTTCATCTCTGCGTTGCTTATCAGTCTTTCCTTCATTTTGAACAAATGATGTTCTTGAGTTGAATTCCAAAGCGTCCAAAGGAGATAATGTGTCTAGACCAGCGCACGTGGAAATTCTCTTCTATTTTAAACTTTTAGAGAATGGTGTTTCTTCCATTATCTTCAAGTGTTCTCTGTGAAGTAATGAAAGGAAAGAAACTGCCCATATTGTCCCGCTGCCGTGATTAATCTTCTGTTTCTGTCACAATCTCTTGGGCATATTTATAAGATGCGTCCGAATTAGTGAAAGTTTTCTCTTTTCCCTTGAAAGTAATGCGCATCCTGGCCGGATAAAAAACGCCACATCTGACATCTTTAACTCCATGGAGAATCTGTCTTGTCTGTTCGAACTTTCTTCTCTTTTGCACGATCTCATAGGGATAATCCCGGAGGAGTTTGATAGTGTCTTTTCCAAAGGTCATATTCACTCCATATTTGATTTTTTTCATTAGCTCTTCAAGTGCTGAAAAAGTTTGACTATGATCTGTTGTGGGTGGGCTGCTTGTGATCTTGGCTTAAATCTAGGTATTCGATGTGCCATTTCAATTTCCGGTTCCACAGGTAGATTGAGCACATGTTTGATTAAGTTGGCAGTGAACTCACCGGCGTTGTTCCCCTCTGCCCCTTCTGTTACTCCCAGTATTCGTAGATTTTGGCGTCGTGAGCGAGCTTCACCAGTTGACTCTTGAGGCTGTCTAGTTCTAGCTTCATTCCCTGCATATCTTCAGCCATTTGATCAACAATTGTTTCCATGTCTTTTATTTCAGTTACATGTGAAGGAACAATTACATGCACAGCCTCAAACTTCTTCTTAGTTTCTTCTTTGCCTTTATTAATTCTCCCCATTAGCTCTTCATGCACATCCTCAATTTGTTTTTGTATAATGCCAATACAGTCAATAACTTTTTGATTACCAGCATTGATGTTCGACATATTTTCCATGAATTTAACATTAATATTTTCCATCATTTTTAAGTTTCCAACCTCAATATCCTTTCTCAGTTCTCTTACCGAGTTGTTTATCTCCTCCATTTCATTTTTCTCCTTAGTAGCCATCTCGGTCTTGGATCTTGTAGCCATTCCAGTATCCACTTCAGAGGTCTGTTCCTCAGTTTTCTGTGTTTTCAGCAGTTTTGAGGTTGTTCTCTGAGGGCTCTGAGCTGGAGAGTTTTTTCATTTAAAATCCTTTATCCTCTGTTTTAAATCACAGCGCTTACTGATGACGTCATCAGCGCGACGTCCCGGGGCTCCAGTGAGTTTTTGAATTGGTCCCGACCTCCAGACCCGATTTTAACACGAAAAATCGCGATTTTACAGCAGCGGAGCTAAAAGTTGCGACTGCTAGTCCAGCATGGCGCCACCGGAAGTTAGTAGCATAAATATTCACCATAGTCAATGGAGTTGAATACAATTTCCCAGATATTATAATGTACGTGCCTTCCTTATCAGCTATAGTGGATTTGTGTTTGAATGCTGTATCTTTACGAATTAGAATTCTGTTCCTCTTGCTTTAGAAGAGAACGTAGAATAATATAATTGACCAATCCAGCTACCCTTCCGTCTGTTGTGAGCTCCATTTTTGAGATGCGTCTCCTGAAGAAATATTATATCAATATTAATAGATTTTAAGTGGGCTAATACTTTACCCCTTTTAATTGGCTCATTAACGCTCCTAACATTCCAACTACAAAATGTAATCCCTCCTATTTTCCTAGCTACATCATCTTGCATATTAAAGCTTACATGGTCTCTTTTGATTTAAATGGTCCAACATATTATTTGAAATCTTTCCTTTAATTGCTGGGTGGATGAGCCCTATCCCCTTTTCCCCTATCCCCCAGAGATATCTCCAAGAAAAATGTGCATTAGTAAAGATAGATAAGATATTTAGTAAAGAAAATAGATAGTGAAAAAGAAAAACAACGGAAATTACAGCCTATAGAAATGCTGCTGGTGTATACCACCCAATGGTGGTTGGATTAGTGAAAACTGCCGTAGGACAATAATATTAAATAACTAAGGATTTAAAATAAGGAATTAAGAACTTAATAAAAACTAAACAGAACAAACCTTAAAAATGTTTAACAGTATTTAAATCCATCAGGGAATCAACATTCCCAAGAAATTAAGTATCTAGGTGTGCTCTAATTAAGTAGTTGAATATTGAGAAGTTTATCTAATATACGGCACTTATTACTTAACTTTCTATTGATACTGTTTTGACATATTAACCGACTTTGTCAGTGAGTTTATAACAGCTTATAACAGTTTTTCACACACTCATTTTTCTCTTTTCTCTCTCTCTCTCTCTCTCTCTCTCTCTCTCTCTCTCTCTCTCTCTCTCTCTCTCTCTCTCTCTCTCTCTCTCTCTCTCTCTCTCTCTCTCTCTCTCTCTCTCTCTCTCTCTCTCTCTCTCTCTCTCTCTCTCTCTCTCTCTCTCTCTCTCTCTCTCTCTCTCTCTCTCTCTCTCTCTCTCTCTCTCTCTCTCTCTCTCTCTCTCTCTCTCTCTCTCTCTCTCTCTCTCTCTCTCTCTCCCTCTCCCTCTCTCAAGCTCTCCAAAACTTTCCAAAACATTCTCTAAACTTTCAAAAACGTTCTCAAAACTTTCCGAGACTTTCTCAAAACTTTCCAATGCTTTCCCAACCTGTCTCACACAATCGTTCTCTCTCTCCCCCTCTCCCTCTCTCCTTTTTCCATCCCTCTCTCTCTCCCTCTCCCCTTCCCTTTCTCCAAAAACTTTCCAAAACTTTCTCAAACCTTCTCCCACATTCATTCTCTCTCACTCCCTTTCCCTCTCTCCCTGTCTCTCTGTCTCTCTGTCTTTCAAGTTCTCTGTTTTAACATATTAACCAACTCTAAGTCAGTAGATTTATAACAACTTATTACTTATAAACACAGTATAAACACAGTATAAAACCTCTTAATTATCATCATGGTATAAACTCAGTAGAGCAATTATTTATCCCTTGACGGATCCCGCAGTGTCCTGGGAAAACTTGAATGCTTTATCGGGATCGGTGAAAAGAGATTCAATGCCTTTATAAGTAACTCGCAATTTGGCAGGATATAATATACCAAATCGGAGGTCTGGTATGTCTCTCAGAATAGCTCTTGACTTGGAGAAGAGTGCTCTTTTCTTAACGACTTCGGCAGGAAAGTCTCTGAAGATTTGTATGTTTTCACCTTGAAAAGTTAGGTTTCTGTTGTTGGCAACTTTCTGCAGAATGTCCTCTAGAACATGGCAATGATGTAAACTCAGGATCAAATGTCTTGGTGGGGCTGTGTTGTCTGACGGGGCTGTCAGAGCTCTGTGAGCCCGGTCAAGTTTAGGTTTTTCATCCAAAGAGGAAGTAATTGAGCCGTGAAATCTCGAAGATTTCGACCAAGTTCCTTGCCTTCTTTCACTCCAACAATCCTTAGGTTCTGATGTTTAGAGCGTCCTTCCAAATCTAGACATTTTTCTGTTACTTTAGCTAGTAACTCGGAGAATTTGAAGCCGCAGTAGTTTCCAATTCCCGAATAGTCTCGCTTTTTTTTGTGAAGTAGCAAGAATAGGTTCCAACACGGCTGATGTTGGTTTCAAGCCTGTGGATTTCCCCTTTCAGGTCGGAATTCACCTCCTCTATACGGGCATCAATCTTGTCAATCTTCCCACAGATTTCTGCCTTCGCAGCCGAAAGCTCCAGACACAGTGCTGAACGGATCTCCTGCACCAAACCCGAAGTTTGCCATGCTGCTTCCTATTGGGGGTGTGCCATACTTGAGGTCGTGGCTTCTTCTTGGCCTTCAGTAACTTTCAGTTGATATTTCAGGAATTTAGACGGACACCTACTTTTCATTTTTTAAAACTACCGGAGTTGCGTTCTGATGACATCACTTACGTGACTGCTGAACGTCTGCCGGTGAGTACTTTTAAGATCTGTCCGGTTTGGATTTTCAGTAGTTTTTTGGCATTTTAACGGTGTGGAGGTGAATAGCGTGTGCCCTAAACCACCATACTGCCACCGGAAGTTGCCTATGTTTTCATCCGCTGGGACGTTCATCGCTCGCCATTACAACAACGGGTCTATGAAGGGCCATTCCGGGTGCTGTGAGGCGGAGTCGCCACATTCATGGTGGATGTGGGAGGCCGGGAGGAGTTTGTCTCCATCATCCATCTCAAACCCGCCCACGTGGATGTTGACAGCCTGGTGGTCGTGGCTATGCCACGACGTAGAGGCTGTCCACTGGCCGTCCCGCCCGTACTGAGTACGACCATTTCCTCCAACTCCCGTTCTTTCTGTTCCTCTGCCTGCCTTCGGTTTTATTTCACCGGCCCCCAATGTTATGCCCACCCCGTCTTCGCAGTGCCCGCGTCCTCCAGGCCCTGTTTTGCTGGCCCCTTATGTTACGCCCGCCCTGCCTTCGCGGACCTTCTGGTTGGTCCATATGGGTGTTCACTTGGATCCGTACCTCGGGTTCTGGGGGGGGTCCTGTAGTGGCACCTGCTGGTGCCTGTGGATAATCGAACCCTGCGGTCGGTTACCTTTGTCATGTGACTGTGGGAGGAGTTGGGTCTTTGCACGTTTTCTGGGCTAAACCCATTCATTACTTCGACCACTGCTGTGGTAAGATCGTTTTGTGTTAGCTGTTGTTTGATCCTTGGTGTTTTCACTGCTTTGACAATAAAGCTCATTTGTGAAAACAACTGCCGTCTCGACTCACTAAAATAGTACCTTTTTACGGTGACTCAATAGATTCAATTCTAGGGTCAGCTTTAACTGTAACCAGGTCGCTATGAACCCCTAGAGGAAAGAGCAAGCAGAACAGCTATCCAAAAGGAAAGAATATTTGCTACTTTACAAATTTATTGAAGGAAGGTGGCTTTGCAAAATCATTATGACGAGGCACTGTTGGATCAGGGATGGTAATTTGGATGAGAAGAAAGGGTTTAAACTGATAGAATATCTTTCATAAACTCAAAGTAGAATGCTGCACCACCAGTGGAGTGCTTTTAAAGTGGAATCAATGTAGGGAATGGGATCTTAAATAATTAAGTTGCTAATTGAATATCTATAGGGCCATTTGCATTATTTTAATCCTCAGTCAGAGGAAGGGTCCCAAACCGATATGTCACCCATCCTTTTTCTCCAGAGAAGTTGCCTGACCAACTGAGTTAATCTAGTACTTTGAGTCTATCTGCATTATTTTAATGATGTAGACTGATGTATAAATGTTTTCCAGATACTCCTGCTCTTCTTTGAATGAAACACATAGATCATATGCAACCACCTATAGTGGCAGTCTAACAAATACAAGTGACTTTTGAATGACTGTCATTTAAAATACAGTCTAACCTGTGGCCGAGATGGTCATTCAAAAGACAGAATCTGCACAAACCAGCATCTTATCAAGACTGTACTATTGTATCATCTGAGATTGTGTCCTCGAATCCTGAAGATAAAATTGAACCTACTATTCATAAATGTGGAAAGTAGTAAATGCTTGACAAATTTTAGTGTTTTTAAGTAGGCAATTTACAAATAGAACATATCCCCACAGTCTGCCAGATGAATATAATACACTGTGTCATTTAATTTGTCATTGCAGCTAGGATGTGCTGAGCTCAGCTACACTTGGGGGCTCTTCGATATCCTTGATTCTACAAATATACAAACAAAATTCATAGAGGTTAGATCCATGCTGTCTCCTGTTGCTTCGTGCTATTTATATAAAGAACTTTGCAGCTTCTATATTATTGATTTTGCATGTTATTTTTGCCCTTGGTATGGTTTTCAAGCAGATCTACAACATAGCTTTAGATCTTTATTGATTTTCAAATGTCAAACCATGGATAATTCATCAAAGGTGATGCATTGATATTTGTAGATCTTTGTTCAGTATTAAGCCCAATAATTCTTTTTTTTTTACAGTTGTGATTTGGACAAGTACAGATTGAACAATTAAGTTGTGCTGGTGCTAGGGGCACTCACTAGTTTCGCTAAACGAACATTTGGGTACTATCATACAACTATCGTGGCCTGCGTTCGGGCCAGAGTGCAGGGAATAAAGCTCGCCGCTCAGTTGTTGACAACTTTCTGGAGAACTGTGACATACTATGTATGCAAGAGACATTCTTAGCGAAGCAAGACTTGGACAAACTCAATTCTCTCAATGGCAACTTTCATGGGGCTGGGGAGTCTGGCATGAGAATAGTCAGAGGTAGGATACCAGGGGGTGTGGCTATTTTATGGATCAAGAAGCTTGACATCAATAAATGTGGTTCGGCTTGATGCTGACTGGTGTATTGCAATACACTTTGCTCACAACAACAATGAATTTGTGATCCTGAATGTATATACACCCTATGAATGCCATCAGAATGAGGATGAATATTTAAATAGGCTTGCTTTCATCTATTCTTTTATTCAAAACAATAATTATTGTTGTAAAGTAAGTAAAGTAAAATATTCTTTATTGTCATTCAGATTTTTCAGTCTGAACGAAATGTTGTGCCTTGCAGTCATAACATAGAATAAAATAACAAAACACACAAAGAACACAGATTTAACATCCACCACAGTGAGTCTACCAGGTCCTCCTCACTGTGATGGAAGGCAAAAGTCTTAAAGTCCTTGTCTCTTCCCTCCTTGTTCTCCCTCTGCGTTGAGGCAATCCAGGCTTCTGACTTTGTGATCCTGCCGGGTGATGGTAAGTCCCGAGGCCGAATCTGAGCTCCGTGAATGGGCTGGTTCAAACTCCATGGCCCGGGGCGGATGAAGATGCCACCCTCCAGTCCAGCGGGCGCTGTTGTTGCGGGAGCTCCGGAGAAACGGTCACCAACCTGGGACCTGCGAGCTCCCGACGTTGTCGTCCACTGGGCCCGCGACCAAGTCCACCGGGCCTGCGGCCAAGCCTCCGAGGCTCCGAAGTCGGGTCGCTGTCGCCGCAACGCCACTACAGCCCTGAAGTCGGCCAGCCTCGCTTATACATATCAGTGTATATGTCATTGGGTATATTGGATGGCAACTCCTAACTATATGTTCTGTGTATGGTGCGGAACATGATATTAAAAAATTGGATAGGCATATGGATGAGAAGGGAATGGAGGGTTATGGTACGAGTGCAGGCAGGTGGGACTAAGGGGAAAAAAAATTTGTTCGGCATGGACTTGTAGGGCTGAGATGGCCTGTTTCCGTGCTGTAATTGTTATATTGTTATATGGTTACATGATGCACATATCTCAGATAGGAATTCATTATTTGCCAATCATATGACGCAGTTCTGCCAAGATAATAATTTAATATTGTCAAACAAAGTGCTTTTACCTACAGATAGTTATACTTATATTAGTGAGGCCTGGCACCCTACGTCATGGCTGGACCACTGTATTAGCACAGCTGATGTACATGCCTCATTGGGGTGTATGAGGATTTTGTACGGGATACCAATGACTGATCATATACCTGTTACTGTGACAATAAATGTTAAACACATACCTGTGGCATCCAGAGATAGAAATAGCTTTAACACAGAAAAACTGGACTGGTCAACACTCACAAATACATCTTAGCCTATTATGCCCATACAGATAAATCCTTAAGCAATATTCATCTACCTAAAGATTCAATAATGTGTAGTAATGTTAATTGTAAGGATATGAAGCATAGGTGAGATATCTACTCCATATATAATGATATAGTAAGCGCTCTATATGTAGGCAGTAAGCCCTACTGCAAGCATAAAAATAAGACACATAACATCAGGCCTGGCTGGAATAAGTATGTAGCTGAGTATCATGCTGAAGCCCGTGAAGCCACTGTATCATGGGCAATGGCAGGTAGACCCAGACAGGGGCCTGTGTTTGAGTACAAGAAACTCACTAATGCAACGCATGTATGCTATTCGCTTCATCTGTAAAAATGAACAAGCTATGAGGACTGATTCCATGGCTAAGAAGCAGCTAAGTGACAATGCTACTGATTTTTGGAAAGAAGTGAGAGCTCTTAACAGTTGCAAAACATCTCCACCATGCACTGTAGATGGAATCTCCGGAACAGCTATTATCGCGGAGTTATGGCGACAACATTATAGTACTTTAATCAACTGTCCAAGGTGACTTGTATAGGGTGGACAATATTGAGAGTAATTACTCAATTGTGATTATGTCACATGAGGTGTATCATGACATGAACAAGCTGTCCAACTACAAAGCAAGTGGCTTGGATCATATTTTTGATGAACATCTTTAGTATGCGAGTATGAGGATAGCTCCTCTCCTTGCTATTTGTTTTACTGGCTTTATGATTCATGGCTTGTAACCAGACTCAATGTTGTCTGTTCTGTTTGTGCTGGTCATTAAGGACAAAGCTGGTAAAGTAGGTAGCCTAAATAATTACAGGCCCATAGCTTTAGCCAGCGTATTCTCAAAAGTCCTGATGAGGCTGTTTGTCACAGTTCTTCAGAAAGCTGTTTGTTAAAATGAGTCAAAGAGGGGTGCCTAAATACATTGTGAGAATTGTGGCTTACTGGTATGCCCACCGGACTATGCAAATAAAATGCGGCAATAGGGTCTCAGCCCCATTTGGGGTTAGCAATGGTGTTAGACAAGGAGGAATTTTGTCCCCAGTCCTTTTTAATCTTTATGTTGATGATCTTTCCAAACAATTGAAGCATGTAATACTGGGTGCATGATTGGTAATATTTTAGTGAACCATATTATGTATGCAAATGACCTTGTGGTATTTAGTCCATCTAGCACTGGTCTACAGCAGCTCCTAACTGTGTTCTGTAAATGGTGCAGAACATGATATTAAATATAATGCTTGTAAGAGTGCTGTTATGATCTGCAGAACCAAAGAGGATAATTGTCTAAAATTTCCTGATTATAAATTGTCTGACAATAATCTTAGTGTCTGTAATTAGGTAAAATATCTAGGGCATTTTATTACAGAACAAATGGCAGATGAAGAGGATTTTTATAGGCAACGACGCCTGCTGTATGTACAGGCGAATATTCTCTTACGTAAGTGTGGTGCGTGTGCATATGTGGTGAAAATGTCGCTGTTTAGAGCATATTGCACACCACTCTATACTGCGCATGTGTGGTTGAACTATGAAAAGACAAGCTTGCAGAGACTAAAGGTGTCATATAATGATGCCAATGAGAACTCTGCTAAGAAAACCTAGATGGTGTAGTGCTAGTAACATGTTTGTGGCTGCACGACTTTAGAAGCTATCCTAAGAAATCACATGTATAAATTCACCTGCAGGATAAATGACTCTAAAAATGTAATTAATGTGGCCTTGTCAAACATAAGGTTTAGCACTACATGCTACAAATCCCAGTTGTGGAGCCACTGGTATTGTTGTCTCATTGTAGGACATTGATCATTCTTTTTATTCTGGATTTTAATTCATGTATTGTGTTTTTTTTTTAATATATAATTAATGATGCTTTTATAAGTGATATACTAAGATTTTATATGTACTTTATGATGATTTTAATAATCAATGCATTTTTATGTAATGTTGTCCCTTGTCTGGACCTCGAGTCCAAAATAAAGTTTATTATTATTATTATTATTATTATTATTATTATTATTATTATTATTATTATTATTATTAACATAATTATTATCTAATTTATTTCCATCTGTATTTATTTATTTATTTATTTATCAGTTATTTATTTCAGACAGAATAAAAGAATAAAAAGCAAGTGTGAAACAGCATACAAAAAACAAAACACAAATATTTGTAAAGTGTCATAAACAATATCTATTAATAAATGAAATCATATGTGTCCGAAAAGGAGCAGGAAGAAGCCAAAGCTTATTAATTCCCACCCCTTATTCAACTGCTTGTAATTATCTCATACAAATATAGCAGCTATATGTACACCATATGTACACCAGTCACTATATGTACACCAAATTATTTACATTTGAACACTATCAAATATTTACAAAGCCATACAAAAAAGAAAAAAAGAAAAAGAAAAGAAAAAACCCTCAAATACTATACAGTATCTTAGTAATATTTACAACCCATCACTCTATAATCACCCTTCCCAATACAATCAGTATAATAACTATAATCTTCACATTCCACTCTCTATAACATGATAACTGTCCTTATTATCCCATTGGGTGATCTACTTCGTACACAACGTGCGACATTAGGAATAACAGTTTGATGTATTCATTCATAATTGTCCAATAACTTCAACAGACCAAGAGCCCCTGTCCCACTGCGACAACCTAATTGGCGAGTTTAGAGGAGTTTTGGAGAGTTTTAAAAAGTGTCATGTAGAAGACCTCCTTCGACTATGTAGAAGACTTCCTTCGACCTCCTTCGACTATGTTGAAGACTAGCTTCGACTAGTTTCGGGGATATTGGACACCGAATAGTGCAGAGTGAAGACGACCTCCTTCGATCTCCTTCGACCTCCTTCTACCATGTTGAAGACTATCTACGACTACCTTCGATTACCTTCAACTACCCTCGATTACCTATGAATAACATGCCGACCTACTACGACCTACTTCGACTATTGATTTTTCCATGGCGACCTTTTTTTACACGCGGGCATTTTTTTACATGTTGAAAAAACTGCTCGACCTAGCGGAGGCCTCGAGTACACAGGGACTACTCACGAGCATGAAGGAGAGTTACAAATACCTCCTAGGACCTTGTGTCGACCATGCTGCGAGTATGAGTCGAGGGCAAACTCTTCTAAACTCGCCAATTAGGTCGCTGCAGTGGGACAGGGGCTAAAGAATTAACAAGAATGGTTGGATTGAAACTTGGTATTTATGCATTGAAACAAGATCTATAATTAACTATCAAATTTAATCCTGCTTTAAATGAAATAGCAGAGAAAAATTGCTCTTGAAAATCAGTGTAACATAAGTTATTTAATTAGAGAGAGGGAAGCAAGTTTAATTCTTCGAATGCTTATTTAATATCCTTACTGCATGCTAGGAGGAGTGGAAAAATATTTCATCAAATGGATTTCCATCTATTTAGTTTTCATTCACGATTTCCAAATTGTTTTAGAGCGATTTTGAATTACATGCCATAGAAATGGAGTAGCAAATTTATACACTGAAATTTCCCAAAGCAAATATTGAAAAGATCGTCTGCTTCACGATTGTGTTGGTTAAGGGATACAAAATTAGCCAAGATGATGCCTTCTTTTGTGAATATTGCCATGAAATCCACTTTAAAACAAGTCAAATAAATCTTCTGTTTATCATCCCCTCTGAAAGATGGCACCTCCCAGTAATCCTCTCTCAGTGGTACACTGGACTCTCATAAGCTCACACATATAACGCATCTGTTGTTATTTAAGACAGTATTGTCCTTTCCTCAGCATCACCTGCACAGTGGAGATCATGCAAAAAACAGTTTGGGTCTGCATGACTGAGATCGGGGAGTGGATGACAAAATCAGAGTTGGTAGTTAGATGGCAATAAAGTTGAATGGGATATTCATTGAGAAGTTATGGTCAAGGTACAGATTTTGGGATATTTGTTAAGGAAATAATGGTTTTGTTTGAGTTGATGACTTAAGGGGTTCGGGCAAATGTGGAGTTGGTTATTTGCAAAAGATGGAGGAGTTATGAAGATAATAGTGATTGGAGGGAAATATACTGGGACACAGTGGCAGCAAATGGATTTAGATGGAGATGATAAGCAAAGAGGAAGTAGGTGGTATCCACTTGGAGAAAGATGCACATCCTGGACTCTGTGTCAAATCCATATGGGTAAAATAAAATACTAATGCCATATCCACCTGGAACCTTTCAGAGCAGGCTTGCTGAAGCTTTCTTGATAGCCTCAATACACAATAGAGAATAGATAATAGACAATAGGTGCAGGAGTAGGCCATTTGGCCCTTCGAGCCAGCACCACCATTCAATGTGATCATGAATGATCACCCCCAATCAGTACCCCTTTCCTGCCTTCTCCCCATATCCCCTGACTCCGCTATTTTTAAGAGTCCTATCTAGCTCTCTCTTGAAAGCATCCAGAGAACCTGCCTCCACCACAGAGAATTCCACAGACTCATCACACTCTGTGAGAAAAAGTGTTCCCTCATCTCCGTTCTAAATGGCTAACTCCTTATTCTTAAACTGTGGCCCCTGGTTCTGGACTCCCCCAACATCAGGAACATGTTTCCTGCCTCTAGCGTGTCTAAGCCCTTAACAATCTTATATGTTTCAATGAAATTCCCTCTCATCCTTCTAAACTCCAGAGTGTACAAGCCCAGCTGCTCCATTCTCTCAGCATATCACAGTCCCGCCATCCCGGGAATTAACCTTGTAAACCTCAATAGTCCTTCCTCAAATTAGGGAACCAAAACTGCACACAATACAACGGGTGTGGTCTTACTAGGGCTCTGTACAACTGCAGAAGGACCTCTTTGCTCCTATATTCGATTCCTCTTGTTATAAAGGCCAACATGCCATTAGTTTTCTTTACTGCCTGCTGTACCTGCATGCTTACTTCCATAGACTGATGTACAAGGACCCCCAGATCCTGTTGTACTTCCCCTTTTCCCAACTTGATGCCATTTAGACAGCCTCAGATGAATGGTAAAATTTAATGCAATTGTCATGGAATATTGTTCACATCTTTCCGCCTGGCCAGTGTGCTGCATGTGCAAGGGCATAACGCCTATGGCAACAACAATTTCACAATACACTCTGATTCTGAAAAAAATACAAAGATTTGAGTATTAGTGAGCTAATGTGTCCGAGGGAGGATTTTGCTTCTTGGAGAGTCCGTACCTTCTAAATCAAGAAATCACATTTAAAAGAAATTTAAAAAAATATCAAGGCAGAGTTGAACACAATTAAGTTTATTCGAACAACACCTTGAATTTCCAGAAATTATTTTCTATTTCTGCTTTTAATTTTTTTTCTAATGTATTTGTAGCGAATAATTCTATTTCATGTAAAAATGGAAAAGAAAAAAATCTTTCCCCCGTGGTAAATTGCAAAATATATTGCTCAGGACACAGATAACAACCTCCAAGGTCCCCAATGTTTTGCTTGGTAGTGTAAACTGCATGTTTGACATTTAAATCACGTTGCATCATTGTCTTTCAAATATATTCATAACTAATTTGCAAATGTCAGTCAGTCATATTCAGTTTTCCTGCTCTCTTTAGATGGTTTCATGAAAATGATGGTTATGGTGAGCTGAATACTTCACAGAATGCTTCTCTGCTGCTGATCCTCTTTTTTTAACCTGGTGTGTCAACTTGCTTGTAAATCATCTATCTATCTATCTATCTATCTCTCTATCTATCTATCTATCTATCTATCTATCTATCTATCTATCTATCTATCTATCTATCTATCTATCTATCTATCTATCTATCTATCTATCTATCTATCTATCTATCTATCTATCTATCTATCTATCTATCTATCTATCTATCTATCTATCTATCTATCTATCTATCTATCTATCTATCTATCTATCTATCTATCTATCTATCTATCTATCTATCTATCTATCTATCTATCTATCTATCTATCTATCTATCTATCTATCTATCGTCTGATCTTGACCACTTCCTTTTGTTCTGTATATTGAATTTGGTGGCCTTGCACTCTGCTGGAAATGGAATTTCAAGGAATAGCCGTGTCAACTGCCAGCCCACCAGCCGTGAGTGAGCTGCCAACACATCAGGCTTGAGTGACTGAGCTGCCTCCCCCAATAATCCATTTGGCCCACAATGTGCATACTAGCCCTCTGGAAACCAGTCCCTTCAGCCCACAACACCCATACTAGCTTTCTGGAAAGCCACTGGCCACCAATATTGGAATATCCCATGTGAACATGGGACCCAACGGGTCCCACTTAGTCTAGTACATTACTAAAACTCTCATCTTTTTTGTTTCTATGTCTGTCTGTCCGTGACATCCTGAAAGTACGCCAAAATGATACACGAAAGCACTACAATATTTGGCTCTCATTACTCACCATTGTCATGTGGTTTTTTTGTATCATGTTACGTTCAGATTGATGATATATTTTAAGTTATTCACATTTTAAACTTTATAAAACCTCACTCTGACAAAATCTGCACTGGCAGTTAGCAGCGCATGATGCTGGGGGCTATGTGTATTCCAAACAAAGCATCAAGGCACAATGTTTAAGGGCCATTCAGCAGTACTTGGTGCCTTTGGTCCTGGGTGCTGCCGAACTTTGCTTAATGTAGATTGGTATGTATCCCGCAGCAACAATGGACATCTCAGTAACATGATTTAAATGAGGTGAATCCGACTGAAGCAATGATAGTGCAGAGGTGGCAAGAGGAGCAATCCAAGTGATGATTTAACTCTGACAGCAGGTAACAAAGCATCAAGGGCAAGCACACCGATGCACTGTAGAAAACATTTTATTGCGATGCATCACAACATGGTTAGGGAACAGCTCCATCCAAGACAGCAGGAAATTGCAGAGAATTGAGGACGTAGCCCAGACCATCGCACAAATCAACCGCTCTTCTATTGACCCCATTTATACCTCACGCTGCCTCACCAATGCCAGCAGCATAATCAAGGATGAGTCGCACCCTGGCCATTCTCTCTTCTCCCCTTTCCAATTGAGCAAAACGTATCCTGGTGTGAAAACGCACACCAGGTTCAGGGACATTTTCTTCCCAGCTGTTATCAAGCCCTCATCAGAGACCATCGAACCAAATTTGTTCGGACTTTACTGGCTTTACCTTGCACTAAATGTCATTCACGTTATTCCCTTAATCATCTATCTGTACCTTTAGATGGTTCGATTGTAATCATGTATTGTCTTTCTGCTAACAGGTTGGCATGCAACAAAAGCCTGTTTTGTTGCATGTACACTACATGCACTGTACCTCGGTACACTGTACTGCACCTCCACACATGACAATAAACTAAACTCAACTCCACACAGGACAGGGCAGAGGACAGGCATGTTGAGTGCTGAGGAGATATTGCAAAAAGCATTAATGGATATTGCACCTGGTCGCTAGCACAGTTCAAGTTATTTGTGACACGTTGTGCCCCGGGGAAACTTTGAGTGAAGGCAAATATACTGGGGATTATTGGTTGGGAATTATAGAAAAAGCCATACAGATCTGAGAGCTAGCAACTTACTCTCAATCTTGGATAGGAAAGACTGATCACGTTTAGTTTTATTTTATTGCAAAGGTTGCTGCCACTAGTCTGAGTAAATTGAAACATCTACAATGTCTGTTAAAGCAAGAGCTTGGGAAAGATGAGATGAACTGGAGGTTAGGCTTTATAATTCTTTATATTTGTTCTGCAGTAATACATTGTACCTCAACAATAGATCATTGTGAATAAAATGTGCAGTACAGCAATTAATTATGGTATAATTATACAAAATAATATGTTGCAATACACTATATGCATGGAAGGAAAACACAGTGTTGTATTATATACATTCTATGGAAATGTTTTCCTGCTATAAGGTACTGTGTAGTAATGGGTAACATTTCAGGTCAGGACCCCTGTTTAGACTGAGAACGAAGCTGAAGAAAGGACAATCGAAAACATCAACTATCCAGGTTCTACAGAGATGCTGCCTGGTCTGCTGAATTACTCCCCCACTTTGTGTCCTTTTGGGTATTAAATAGTATCTGCAGTTTTTTGTTCCTACATTTTGATTGCTCCATTGCAAATTCTCCTCAAGGATTTCCTTCTCTCTGCGGTGATTTTTGTGAGACCATCTCTCGCTGTGTCTGAAGAAGGGTCTCAAACGGAGACATCACCTTACTCTAGCACTTGGTGTCCTTATATGTATTAAACAGCATTTACAGTTCTTTGTTTCCACTGGGTAGCAATATTTTTTCCTCGCATACCAAAAGTGCACACAAACCACATGCATATTATCACAATGGGATGGATGGGGCAAACTGGAAATAAAACAGCAATGTCATTCACCAGATTCTGTAGCCACAACTGCAGCATGGATACAGAGTGTATATTACTGAGCAGCATGCAGCAAAGACTTTTGCATTCCGACTCCTAACAAAGGGCCTGTCCCACAAGAAGGCAACTTTTTAGGCGTGTGCAGGAGACTCTGCCTCATGATCGTCACATGGTCGCTACATGTTCGCTGCTGGCTCTGGTGAGTCTCCTTCGTGGTTGTGAGGAGTTCCCACATTCTGGCAACTAGTCATGGCCTCAGTATGGTGGCAGCAAATCTTTCAACATAGTCAAAATTGGTCGCCATGGAGAAAATCGATACTTTTGTAGTCGTAGGTGCAGTGGTAGTGGGGTCTCCATGTAATTGTAGGTAGTCAAGGTAGCCGTAGGTAGTTTTAGTTAATCTCCTTTGCTGACCAGGCATTTTCATTGGCTCATTGGGGAAAATAAAACCTAAGCACGAGTTTTCAGAACCAAGGAAAACCGACCGATAATGTTAAATGCCCACCAAACATCAGAGCTGTGTATCTCTCGGTAATTAAAAGTTGTCTGGCTTCTTAAAAGTGTCTCCACTCCTTCTTCCCCCCCCCCCCTCTCCCCCCCTCTCCCTTCCCCCCTTCTCCCCCCTTCTCCCCCCTCTCCCCCCTTCTTCTCCCCCCTTTCTCCGCCCCCCTTCTCCCCCCCCCTTCTTGCACCCCTTCTCTCCCCCCCTTCTCCCCCCCTTCTCCCCTCTCTCTCCTCCCCCCCCCTCTCCCTCCCTTCTCCCCCCTTCTCTCCCCCCTTCTCCCCCCCTACCCCCCTTCTCCTCCCACCCCCTCTCCCCCCCTTCTTCCCCCCTCCCCCCTCTCCCCCCCCTTCTCCCCGCCTTCTTCCCCCCCCCTTCTCCCCCCCTCCCCCTTCTCCCCCCCCCTTCTCCACCCCCCCCCCCTCTCTCTCTCCCCCCCTTCTCCCCCCCCTTCTCCCCCTTCTCCCCCCTTCTCTTCCCCCTTCTCCCCCCCTTCTCTCTCCCTCCCTCCTTCTCTCTCCCCCCCTTCTCCCCCCCCTTCTCCCCCACCCTTCTCCCCCCTTCTCCCCCCCCCCCCTTCTCCCCCCCCTTTCTCCCCCCCTTTTCCCCCCCTTCTCCCACCCCTTCCCCCCCTTCCCCCCCCCCCTTCTCCCCCCCTTCTCCCCCACTTCTCTCTCCCCCCCTTCTCTCTCCCCCCCTTCTCTCTGCCCCCCTTCTGTGTCTGTATCACCTTGGTTTCGCACCGTGTGAATTTCAGACAGCGCTCCCCCGTTTTCCATGGGCCCCGCCTTGGCGACATGTTTGTGTGTGTGTTCCACTCTGATGGTCGCTGTTCCACTTCCTGGTTTTTCAGCGAGTGCCGCGAGCTTGACATTCGCCGGCAAGCCGCTGAAAAATCGCCTAAGTGAGACAGGCCTTTTAAGGTGTCAGTCTTGTTCTCTTCCTTGGACTTACAGACCAGAACATATATTTTGTCTCCCTATGTGATGGTTTGCAATTGGATCATCCTTTCTTTTACAGAAAATTGTAAATTGTAGCTGAAGCAGTAATCTGGTAGGCTGAGAGTCCCAGCATGGAGTTATTGATGTCCTCATGCCATTTACATCACCCTTTGCAAATGTGCCATTCCAAATGCACATCACTCTTTCCAGTGAATCCACACAAGCATTGTGTTGAATGAAAATAAATGTCTGAATCCAAAGGAAATGCTTTCATGCCAGTACTTCTTTTAATCCAAGAACCATCTACAAAAAACGGAAAATTATGTAAGATAGTTCTTGACAAGCATTGATTGAAGGGGACAAATCCACTTACTCAACAAAGTGAATGAATAACCACAATGATATATTAATAAAAAGATTACATGCAGTGCAAGTCATTGGAACACTTACGACAAACCTTCACTATTTGCCACAAAGACCAACCTTCCCAATCACATGTATCAGTGATGCTGGGTTTTGAAAGATGCAAAATAAAACACAATTATAAAAGAGAAGAGAATTATTCAATCCTGGTTTTTTTTTCATCATTTCTTCGATGAACATATTACTTTTCAACAGGAAAAATCTCATCCACGAAGCTGTAATTTTGTTTAAAGTATCAGCTGTGACATTTTGATTTAAAAATCGTACATATTGAAAAGCCTCCCTTTTATATTTTATATATCAAAGCATACACATAAAAGCAAACTATTCTCATCAAAAGTCAGAACAAGGATCGACGTATACTTCATTATTCTGCATGAATACAGAAAAGCAGAGGTACAGATATCTGTATTGGAAAGATAGTGAAGGATACGTGCATTCTGATCTTACTTTTGATACCGTATTTCATATCCACCACAATAAATCAGAAGCAGCAGAGCCAACAGTTTGTTCTGAAGCTGATACGACCTAAAGTCATCTCAATCCAATGACTGGCTAAAACTGTCACCAGGACAAGTGCTGTGGGTGCTGGACCCAGATATTAAGCACTCACTTGTATATCTTGGTCATTTGCGAGAGCGGATCGCTGATTTGTCCAATTGCCAGTGAAAGAACTACAGGCAGACTGGGCATTGCTTTATTATCTGTTACTACAATGACATACAATGACATACAATGACATACAATGCTATAGCAGGAAGTAAGTTATTTCAGAGACTCTTTTCACAGTCACTAATAACTTCTGTGAATCTGAAATGTTTCATCTGATAATCACACTAATCCTGGCAAAGTCAGGTTCATGAATGTTTATTTTTATCTACGTGCCAAGAAGTCCCCCAAAACTAATGAAAATCTAGGGCAATTTATATTTTAGGATGGAGCTGGTGTCTCTTTCAGTAGAACGATGCCAATAGCACAAGAATTTTGGCAGTGGCACAACAGCCAAACCCGAGACATTGATGTATGAATGATATCTTTTATTTTATGAATGATATCGTTTATTTCGAACAATTAAAAAAAAAAGAAGAAAAGAAAAGATGAAAATGAATAAATAAAAGGAGAATTATATATATATATACATATATATATACATAAATACATACACACATACATACATATACATGTATATATATACATACATACATATACACATATACACACATACACATATACATAACATATATGTACATACATAAATTAAAAAAATCAAAAGCCAATTTCAACATAATACACATTAGACTTGTTCGAAAAGGGATAGGAAGAAGCCTATGCTTGTAAAGTCCTACCCCCATTCTTCACCATTAACAATTGCAAAATTAACAAATGTGAATTGTAAATGGTGCGCCTTATGGTCATTGTGTGATGTACCAAGCCTGAAATGTTACTGAATTGCATCAAGCTTTTCTTCATGCATTGTGGAGTCCTAACATCTGAAGCAGAGGCCTAGTGTGGAAGGGTCTCATAAACATACAAGAGTGATATAGGACACCAGGTGCTACTACGGTAAACTCACGAGCTACTACGGTATAACTAGGAGTTAAAAGGTATCAAATTTTTCCATCCCGAGTATATTTCCTCATGGACATTTTTCCACACGTTGAAAAATCTTCACGAGTCATCACATTTCCCGAGTACCTGCGTTAGCGCTAAGAGATGCCACGAGCTCCGACGTACCCGCTATGTTCATTCTACGTGCTTACCACGAGTTTGATTTTTTTTTAAACTCAGGAGAGCTCTTGGGTGAACTCGCACAGTGGGACAGGGCTTTAAGCATCCAATCAAAGTTTGAGGAATAATTTGGACTTTTCTGATTTCTCACTAGCCAAAGTGTTGTGTCTTTGACTAGTGAGAAATTAGTGTCTTGTGAGGTTTGAAAGGGAGATTGTAGTTCAGGAAGTGAGTTGTTCATGGAGGTGGGGCATTGGGGGTGAAATTGGTCGGTGGAAATTGGGGACTGAAAATGGGTTTCAAAATTAAGGAATAGTTCCTTGGTAGGATCTCAGCCTGACTCGGTTTTATCAAAAATCTGTGCTCTTTGTATGGAGTTTGTACTTTCTTCCTGTGACTATGTGGCTTTTCTCACGGTACTCCAGTTTCCTCCCACATTCTAAAGAAGTGCAAGTTTGTAGGTTAATGGGCTTTTGTAAAAATGGTCCTAATGTGTAGGATATAACTAGTGTATGTGTGATCAAGTCAAGAGTGTTTTATTGTCATATTTCCTGGATGGGACAATGAAATTCTTGCAGCACAACAGAATATGTGAATATGTAAACATAGTACATAACGGGGGAAGAGAAAAAAAAGAACGTTCGATAAATAACAAATATAGTGCAATAATAATATAGTCCTTTGCAGTTTAGAGCTCAGAGCTTATTTGTTTTTGTGTTTAAATGCCTGATGACTGTAGAGAAGAAGCTGTTCCTGAAACTGGAGGTTACAGTTTTCAGGCTCCTGTACCTTCTTCCTGATGGCAATGGTGAGATGAGTGTGTGGCCAGGATGGTGTGGGTCCATGATGATTTTGACTGCCTTTTTGAGGCAGCGACTACGGTAGATCCCTTCGACGGTGGGGAGGTCAAAGCCAATGATGGAGTGGGCAGTGGTCACAACTTTTTGTAGTCTTTTTCGCTCCTGGACGTTCAAGTTGCTGAACCAGGCCACGATGCAACCAGACAGAATGCTCTCTATCGTGCACCTGTAGACGTTTAGGAGAATCCTCTTCGACATGCAGAATCTCTGTAATCTTCTCAAAAAGTAGAGTCACTGATGTACCTTCTTTATAATTGCATCGATATGCTGTGTCCAGGAAAGATCTTCGGAAATATGCACGCCCAGGAATTGAAGTTACTGACCCTCTCCACCATCGTTCCATTAATGTGAACAGAATTGTGGGTCCTTATCCTTCACCTACCAAAGTCCACAATCATTTCCTTGGCTTACTGAAGTTGAGAGCCAGGTTGTTGTTCTGGCACTATTTGGTCAGTTGGTCGATCTCACATCTATACTCTGACTGGTCCCCATCTGTGATCTGTCCAACAACAGTGGTGTCATCGGTGAGCTTGATGATGGAGTTTGCATTATGTCTGGCTACGCAGTCATGGGTATAGAGTGAGTAAAGCAGGGGGCTGAGCAAGCAGCCTTGAGGTGCTCCCGTACTAATTGTTACTGAGGACGAAGTGTTTCCGCCAATTCGAACGGACTGTGGCCTGTGGATGAGAAAGTCGAGGATCCAACTGCAGAGGGATGAGCAGAGGCCCAGTTCGGAGAGCTTGGTAACCAGCTTTTTAAAAAAAATCATTGTATTTAATTTCTACACGATACAAAACACCAAAAAAACAAAACCGTGGTGACATACCCACCACCGTGTTACAAATTCATCAAACAACTATTTTACAAATATTCTAATAACTACTATACAATCCCGGTAAAGGGGCAAGCTCGGACAAAGCCCTCTTCCACCTGGCACTGTGACTTGTGCTTGTGCTTGTGTCTGGACAGGAGCTCCTAATCACCACACCTCCTTATGTAACCAGCTTTTTGTTTTTAATTAAAAAATGTATTCAATTATTAAAATACAATATTTACACTACCATAAAACAAGCCGTAACCCACCACCATAATACAATACAAACATATATCCATAATAAACTACTATACAACTATGTTACAATCCTTATTGAGGATACATTCAACATCCTGCGAAGCCCAGCAGTCCCGGAACTACCCCAGGGTGCCCGTGCATAGGGCATATTCCCTTTCTAACCCCACCCGGGCACGGACGTATCCCCGGAAAAGGTGCAGGCAGCCGGCTCCGGTAAAGCCCTCCACCGCCTGGCTCCGTGACTCACGGATGGCCAGCTTGGCCAGGCCCAGGAGCAACCCAACCAGGACATCTTCAGCCCTACCCTCTCCCCTACGCACAGGGTGTCCAAATATGAGGATGGTGGGTGAAAAATGCAGCCAGAAGGCAAGGAGCAGCCTCTTTAGGTATTGAAACAGTGGCTGCAGCCTCACACACTCCATATACACGTGGTACACAGACTTTTCCAGCCCGCAAAAGTGGCAGGCAGCTGGCGAGTCTGTGAACCACGAGAGAAACAGGTTGCAGGGAACTCCTCGGTGCAATACCCTCCACCCCAGGTCCCCAATGTAGAGGGGGAGAATCCCTGCGTAGAGGGACCCCCACCGCGGGCCCCCCTCGTGACCGGAAGGCAACACCGACCGCCACTTGGTGTCTGGACGGTGGACCAGGACGAGGAAGTGCAGGGTGTGGAGGAGGAGCCTGTACAGGAAATGCCTCCCTGCGTCTCGGAGGGAGACGAAGGGTGTCGAGGAAAGGCGGTTCAAATTGTGTGGGACCGGCTCCCGGGAAGGATTACGGCGCCTGGGTCCGATGAATACTTCCGGCTGAGCGGGGACTTGCTCAACCATGTACTCCAGATGTTTGAGGCCCCCCGACACCCGGTGGGGCAGGACAAGGTCCGGATGCTCTCACGCCCAGGCCATCGCCCTCCGCCGGCGGAGGGGGGCCCGGTCAACGGCAACCAGGTTCCAGACTCTCAACAAGTCCCTGTAGAAGCCGGGCATCCCCATAAGGACCGCACGGCTGACGCCCACCATCGGGATCTGCGTACCTCCTTGAAGGCAGCGGCTCCATTGGAAAAAGTGCGTCACCAGCACGTGCCACCTGGGAGGATGCCCGGAGTACAGGTATCCCTGCAAGGTCCTGAGGCGGAGAGCCGCCAACTTTGTGCGAATGCACACCAGCGACTGACCGCCCTCCTCGATCGGGAGACTCAGGACCGCTGCAGAGACCCAATGCTTTCCGTTGCCCCAGAAGAAGTCCACCAACTTCTTCTGGATGATCCCAGCAAAGGTGGCTGATGGGACCAATGTGATCATGGAGACCACAAGTTAATGATCAACACCCTGCCCCGGTAGGAAAGCATTCTGAGGAGACCCGCCCAGTGCCCCAGCCGGGTGACGACTTTCATCTCCACCTCCTGCCAGTTGGCAAGCCAGGTCTCCACACCGGGACTCAGGTAGACTCCCAGGTAGAGGAGGTGCGTGGTACTCCATGTGAAAGATCTCATCTCCTCTGGGAGGGAGTCCACCTGCCAGGGACCCACCAAGAGTCCAGAACATTTCGCCCAGTTGATCCTGGCAGAGGAGCGGCCGAGAAGACTCGTTGGCACGCATGCATCCTCTGCAGGTCTACGGGGTCGGTGACCATGAGGAGCACGTCATCAGCATAGACCGAGAGGACCACATCCATGTCCGGCTCACGTAGAACCATGCCGCTCAACTTCCTCCGAAGCAGACTGTGGAATGGCTCCACACAGATGGCGTACAGTTGCCTGACATGGGGCAGCCCTGACGTACTCCTCTGTGGAAGGGAATGGGGGTCGTCAAGGATCCGTTGACTTTCACGAGGCACTCTGCGGTGGCGTATAAAAGCCGGATCCGGGACACAATGTGCGGTCCGAACCCAAACGCCCGCAGAGTCCTCAACAGATAATCGTGATCCACTCTGTTGAAAACCTTCTCCTGGTCGAGGGAGAGAAAGGCAGTGGGTACACCGGTCTCCTGAGCCAGGTAGACCAGGTCCCCGACCAGATGGATATTGCCCTGGATGGACTGGCCCGGGACCGTGTAAGACTGGTCAGGGTGGATCACGTGGGGCAGCACTGGGCCCAGGCGGTTTGCCATTGCCTTGGCAAAGACCTTGTAGTCGGTACAGAGGAGGGAGACTGGGCGCCAGTTTTTTAGACGGCGGAGATCGCCCTTCTTGGGCAGAAGGACCACGACAGCCCTTCGCCAAGACAGAGGCATCTCTCTGGTCGCCAGGCTCTCCCCTCATGCTGTAGTCCTCCCCCAGGATCCCCCAGAAAGTGTGGAGGAACTCTGCTGTCAATCTGTCCAGGCCAGGGAATTTGCTCCTTCGGATCTGATGGAGGGTTGCGGTCAGTTCATCCAGTGTCAGGGAGGCATCCAGACGCTCAGCACCCTCTGGGTCGACCGTGGCTAGACCCTCTCACAGACCACTGCACTCGTCCCCGCCGAAGCTATCTGGTGAGAACAAAGTCCTATAAAAGGAACAAACTGCTGTGTTAATATCCTCTGGTTCAGTAACGGAGGAGTCATCATCAGTGAGCAGCTCCACTAACTGCTGACGGACTCCCCGCCACTTCTCCAGCGAGTAGAAGAACGGTGAACTGCGGTCCAAATCGTGGAGCAATTGGATCCGCGACCTCACGTACGGTCCGAGATGATGGTCCGAGCACGGCACCGGCAGCATGGAGGCCGCCGGGACGCGGGAGACGTACGTCCAAGAAATATTCAGGCGGTCGATACGAGACCCACCCCCCCTCTGACCTCCTGGAGAAGGCCTTAGAATCAGGGTGGAGGTTCCTCCAGGTGTCTACCAAGTCAAAGGAGCCCACGATCTCCTTCAACTTCTTCACCGACTACTGACCATGCTGGAGGTCACCTTCCTCAAGGGTACAGTTGAAATCACCCCCAAGGATCACGCAGTCACCAGGGTCGATGGTGCTCAGCAGGGCAGACACCTCCCGGAACAGGCGTGTCTGCAACACGGCAGGCTTGAGGGCGTACACGTTGACAAAATGCAATGGCACGCCATCCAGGCGCACGGCCAAGTGAAGCACCAGTTCCTGGACCTTTAGGATCTCAGGCCGGAAATTCGGGGCCAACTAAATGGCCACCTCACTGGAAATAGAGCTGAGGTGACTCATGAAGACCTCGCCACCCCACTCCAGGAACCAGGTGAACTTGTCTCCTGGGGTGGTGTGGGTTTCCTGCAGGAAGCTCACCGCATATTTCCCATCCCTCAGGGTTGAGAGATGGTTAAACCTGCGGAGAGGCCTCCTGCTGCCATTTATGTTGTAACTGGCTCTGGTGATCGCCATGTCAGGAGTACACTAGATCCCCTCACCAGTCCCCCGGTCGCTGACAGCAGAGCTGCTCCTCACCCTACGGACCCTAGGTGGATTGGCGGTCTGTCTTCCCTTCAGGATCTTTGCTACAAGGGATGCTCTCCTGCTCCCTCTACCCTCAGCAGGAACGACGCTGCTCTCGGCCTTGGCGTCCCTTTGCAGGTCGTCCAAAAAGGACCTGAACTGATGCCGGTCGTTCCCCTTCACCCCCTTCGACCCCTCTTTTTAAGGATGAGTTTCAATGAGCTAGTGAGCCCTTTTAAGTTCGGCCACCGAAGGGAGGCCAGTCTGAGCCGATGTTGGGCTCCTTCGGTGGCCGTGATGAACTCGTGGATCTCCTCCACTGGAATGAGTCGAGTGGCGTCAGGGGGAGCGTGAACATCCATTGACTCATTGCCCGAGGAGTCTCCTTCCACCTGCTCACTGCAGATGGAGTCACCATCCCCAACTCCGGACACACCTTCGGTGCTCAAAACACCCGCCTCACCCTGTGAAGCGGTTGCCTCCGCCCCACCCGCTGGTCTCTCCTCCACCTCAATCCCAACCCTGGGACCAGTGGCAGAGGGGCCTTCACCAGTTGTACCCAGAGATTCAAGACCATCGACAGTGGGGCTGACTAACCCTCTCCCAGGTGGGCCCAGAGTGAACTCTGGTGCACGAGGCTCAGGGAGACCCACTGGAGCCACGTCCTGAGGGAGAGAAGGGCTGGTTTCCCCAACCCCCTCCCCACCTACAGTCTCTAACTCCAGAGACGTGCTCTGCACCTCGTCCTGGGTGGGTTGCTCCTGTGCTTCCTCAGATGCATGATGCAGGACTCCCTCACCAACAGGAATCTCCCCCTGCTCCATAACACCCGAGCGGTCCTCATGGCCACCCTCCCCAGAATCTCCTTCAGAACATGGGACCACGGCCCGAACTAGAAGGCGGGAGTCTTCCTCCACCACAGTACTCCCTTCCCCTCTGGAGGATTCCCGCTCTTGTCCTTGGGGGTTAATTCGCCAGCTGCTTCACCTTCTTTGCAACCTTGCCCCCCTTCTTTTGAACCTCCCCACCCACGCTCTATGCAACTCCAGGGTTCGCTGCCTCAACTACATAGGGGCTGGGAGCAGGGGGGAGAGGGGGTTAGTGGCACTGGAGGCGGAGGCCCTCACCAGGGATTTGGGGCAATTCCTTTGATTATGACCCACTTCCTTACAGGCATGGCACCTTGGGCGCTCTGATGTCCAGAAGATGGTAAAGCTATGCCCATCCTGCTGGCACAGAAGCGCCCGTCAACTACCTCCTCCCAGTCCAGCAACATGCCGCAGCTCCTTCCTGCTGAACCCCTGGGAAATTGGGGTGAAGTCCGAGAGTACCTTCCCCAGGTTGTGAAGGTGTGGAAGGAGGGCCTCGTTCATAATGCATGGCGGGACGTTGGAATGGACCACCCGCTGCGCGATGGACCCTATGGGCATGACCAGCAAAAACATTCCCCCCACTGTGACCCCATTATTTACGGCCGCGTTCACTCCCTCAACGGACTCAAGGAAGAGCACGGCCTTCCCGAACATTTGGCCCGCGTACAGGACGACTGCGGGCTTGGCCGCCACGGCCACGGCAGCCGCGCAGTCTTCCAGGTTGATCTGGGGCCTAAGTAGCACCTTACCCCATGCTCGAAAGGCAGGTTCTACATGGGGAACCGGGCCCCAAGAGGAGTAACTGAATCAGCTGAAGCGGCTGCCTGAGCATAGCTCCTGGAAGGCCCCGCTCCCCCAGAACACTGTCCCGGTATAGTAACAGATGCTACAATTTAAACCATATCACTTATATAAAGCCTGAGACACAGACAGTCCAAATGGCACGAGGCCATGTCCAAAGCCAAAAACAAATGGAAAGGTTCGAGGGAGGGAGGCAAGGTGGTGTCGCCTCAAACGCTGATAATGGCGGCTCCCCTGAAAACTGCTGCATCGCCACCTCTTCGCTGGATTATCTCGGCTCCCCTGCGTTCCCTGGCGAGCTGCTGACCTTCGCAGGCAACCCCAGCTGTTCTTTCCCGCTCCTACAGCAACAAAAGGGATTGCCTGCAGTCTTGTTGTTGGAAAGCCTCTTATTTCCCTCAGTCTTGCCGTGAGAAAGGAAGCTCCAAGGCTGCAAAAGTAGGTCTAGACGTTGGAGGTGCAGAAAACCTCCCACACCACCCGAAAACCAGACCGGGCCGGTCAGCCCCGACGAGGCAGTAAGGGGGTTGTTCTGGACACAGTTGTACAAGTCCAGAAAGATTTTTCTCCCCTCTTTTGGTTTGCAAACAGTTTCCAGGCAGGTTGCCAACCACCGTAGTGGGAGCTACGCAGTCAATTGCTAAGACTGGTCGCATTTGGATAGGTACATGAATGGGATAAGTTTAGAAGAATAGAGCCCAATTGAAGGTAGACAGAACTGGTGTAGATAGGACATGTATGTTGGCATGGACAGGTTGGGCCGAAGTGTCAGTTTCCATGTTATATTACTCTCTGACACTATGAAATTTCAGTCACTTGTTGGGATGGCAGCTCACTCAGGGCAGGCCAAGGACCAATTTTATGTCAACTTCAAGTCTCTGTGTTTAAGAGGGAACTGCAGATGCTGGAGAATCGAAGGTTACACAAAAAAGCTGGAGAAACTCAGCGGGTGCAGCAGCATCTATGGAGCGAAGGAAATAGGCAACGTTTCGGGCCGAAACCCTTCTTCAGACTGATCGGGGGCGGGGGTGGGGGTGGGGACAAGAAAGGGAAAAGGAGGAATAGCCAGAAGGCTGGGGGATGGGAGGAGACAGCAGGGGGGCTGAGGAAGGGGAGGAGACAGCAAGGACTAACAAAATTGGGAGAATTCGATGTTCATGCCCCCGGGGTGCAGACTCCCCAAACGGAATATGAGGTGCTGTTCCTCCAATTTCCGGTGCTGCTCGCTGTGGCCATGGAGGAGACCCAGGACAGAGAGGTCGGAGGCGGAGTGGGAGGGGGAGTTGAAGTGCTGAGCCACCGGGAGGTCAGCTTGGTTATTGCGGACCGAGTGGAGGTGTTCGGCGAAACGATCGCCCAACCTCCGCTTGGTCTCACCGATATAGATCTGCTGACATCTAGAGCAGCGGACGCAATAGATGAGGTTGGAAGAGATGCAGGTAAACCTCTGTCGCACCTGGAACGATTGCTTGGGTCCTTGAACGGAGTCGAGGGGGGAGGTAAAGGGACAAGTGTTGCATCTCTTGCGGTTGCAAGGGAAAGTGCCCGGGGAGGGGGTAGACCGAGAGGGAAGGGAAGAATTGACAAGGGAGTTATGGAGGGAGCGGTCTTTGCGGAAGGCAGATATGGGGGGAGATGGGAAGATGTGGCGAGTAGTGGGGTCACGTTGGAGGTGGCGAAACTGACGGAGGATTACTTTTTGTATGTGACGGCTGGTGGGGTGAAAGCTGAGGACTAGGGGGACTCGGCCCTTGTTGCGAGTGCGGGGATGGGGAGAGAGAGCAGTGTTGCGGGGTATGGAAGATACCCTGGTGCGAGCTTCATTTATGGTGGAGGAGGGGAACTCCGTCTCTGTCTTTGCCTATGACTGGGCCAGAGAAAAGGCAGAGAGGAAAACCATCCAATCACAATTTCACAAGTTAATGACATTCATGCTATTACATGGAAACAGAAAGATAAAATAGATCAAAATAATATTGAAGGACAGATATCATTGTTCCTGTTTGCAGCTGCATTAACTGCTGAGCACAGTCCAAGGCTTCACAGATCTAATTTACACATTAAAGCAGCCAAATGATTAAACAAAATCCAATTGAAATGCATTTCTATTGCTACATTTTACCAAGAACAGCAGGGGGTGAGATGATTGCAAACATGCCCAGTATCTTTTTGTCAACTACAGCACATAGCTTCCCCTGCTAAAACATAAATTACATCACTAGTTTTCTTCACATAACACCTTCATCAGTCATATTGCATGGATCTGCAAGGCCATTTTCTGACAGGGGCGCAAAATTACACATCTTCCTTATTGCACCGTGTATGGCTTATTGTTATATTGTTACCACTGGAAAGGCTTTGAAATATTGGACCTGAAACAGTTAACTTTTTACTTCTCTGTGCATCTTGTCAATTGCACTCAAAGTAATAAATATTTAGCATATTGGCAAATGTGCAATTCCATCTCATCGCCTTCTTTCCTTCTTGAATAAAACAAAACTCAATTACATATGAATATAGCAACACTCAGTTTGACGTTTTATACCTGTGATACATTCCTTGAGCTACTCATTATTCCTCAAAATGTGTAAAAAAGCTGCCAAAAAAATGTTCCCATTGGTAGCACTGAACGTGTGATATGACAAAATCAGCGTCTTGTCCTCTGGCTCTGAAAACCATTCCATTGATGTTAACGGATAATGCCTAATGTAATAGACTAAGTACAACATACTGGTGTGACCACTGTGCCTTTAGTGCTAATGAATGGGGATGAATTTCACACAACTGTCCAAAATGTTAGGTATCATCAACTTATCACATTCCACCAACATTACAATCTTGAATCCATAATGTTTGATGTGGTCTCAGCAAAACGATTTTATAAATGAAAGAAATGGTGGCAGAAGAGTGCAGTTTTTTAATATAAAAGCCTCCATTTTAAACAAGATAGCAACTCGTCAACAGTGCCGGATCGGGAAGGATACATTCTCAATCTAGTGGAGGAAATGGAATGATGACTACAATCCACAAAACAAAGTGTAGCATATAAACACCATCGTTCTAATGAGCTGCAGAGTATTTAGGAATAAGATTTATTCGTTTTGACAATATACTGTACAACTCTCAATGTAATTGCAAGTTGCTGCTTAATCCTGAAGTTCAGTTTCCCAGAGACAAAAATGCTTTCAAATTAGTTTTTGAATGGCACTTTCAATGAGACTTCCTTGCCAATTTTACTTCTGCTGGTTTCATGCCCTGCATTTAGATGATATATTTGGCTGTTATAAGAGATGAAAGAAATGCATGTAAGGTTCTGCAGATTAACCAATAGTTCAGTAGTTTTCCTCACAATATGCAGCAGGAATGATGCAATGAAAGTAATTTACGTGGTTTGTTTCTCGACAGTATGAGAATCAGGGATGAACTATAATGAATACACAACAACCCTTCAGAACAGTTAATATTGCTTTGATTTATTATGGCTGTCAATCCACTCTCATTTATATTCCTCATCGGATGGAACATCTCCTTGTGTAAATGCTTAGCCATGTCACAGGTGCATAGTTTATTATGTGCATTGTATGTTAATGTGCTGTGTGTATATTTTAAAAAAATACTCGACAGAAAAATTTACAAATAGAAAAAACATCACCATGTCTACAGATTGATCTTCCCACACAAGGGAATCTGTACACAAGCAAATTTCTTGTTTCTTCACTCTGGAGCAAACTGTAACCCCATTTGTAGGCTTGTTTTAAGATTTCCTCTGAAAATGGAACCTTATTAATTCAATGTAGCCTGCAATGCGCAAATTAAAAGTGACCACTAACATTGCCTGGTCTTGGGTAAAATTGAGGACATCCTCTACTTATCTATCCTATTTTTTGCATGCACCTTTCCCATAAAATACAGGTGGCCCTACAAAATTGAATCATGCATGATATTACATTTTTCAACCAAAGGCTGATTTCTATCCTTAGGTTCCCTTCAATAGCCCAGATTTCCCATAGCATGGTATCCCATCTGTAAATGCAATAATTGAAAGATCTGCACACTATATAATTTTCTGAGCTAACTGTAGTAAAAGCTTGGTTGTCAAACATTAGATTGTAATGTTACAATCTATGCAGAGTATGAGATGTTGTGTTTCTAATTTGTATTTGGCCTCCTCATAGCAATGGATATTTTCTAGGTAGGTTCATCTTTAATGATTGCGCCCGTCAACAGGCTACTAACAGCTAATGTTAGTAGCTCACTCCAGTTCTCTCCCTGTCTTGTCCTCTCCATTCTGAATCCAACTGAGCCCTCCTATGATTATCAAAGGAACTGATACACTAATCTCCTTACACTCAATATTCTCATGACCATTCTACAACAGACACACTTTTGATCATCCGCCCATTCAATTACCCAGTTGACCAACCCTCCATTAACTCCTCTCCTCATCCTTGGACACCCTCCCTGACCACGCTGAAACCCACAACCCCTCATTTTCTCTCCTCCTCTATGATGCTGTCTTCCCTCTCTTGATTTTCCACACTGCAGGCTATTTTCTTTTTCCAACCTCAATTCCCTGCTTCTTCTGTGAGCTCTAGTCCTTTTAATCAGGAGCTCTTGGATGATCGACCTTTGTGTGTGTTTAAAGAAGCAAGAGCTGTTTTTATCACATAATGCCACCTGGGGATATGCATATTTTTTAATGTTGTTGAAAAAGGGTTTTGCACAAAATTGTAGCAGGGCCTCTTCTCAGGCATGTTGTAATTTCTAGACTATAGCATATAACTCTTCTTTGCATTTGCAGTGTCTCACTGAACATCAGTCAGACCAATTAATTGATTGCATTTTTTCAAATCTCTCATATTGCTGTTTGGAAGTTAAACTTATTTTATATTTAAGGAATGTCTTGGGAATAGCAGGGGATCTAATTAAGGCAGCAAAGCGGGACAGAACAAGGAGAAATCAAACATGCATTTGCTCATTTAATGCTAACATCTACTGCAGAGTCTAAGAAAATGGGGTGGGCGAATATGGAACTTTTCTTAACTTGCTGAAAGATCAAAAACTCATCACTTCAAGCAACCACTCCATGTCAGTTGAAGATTCCACTGCCAAAAAGAAGTAACCTCACTATTGTGGCAAAGGAAACATTGAGATCAAAGGATATTACTATATCAGTCAAATGTTTTTTTTTTAAATGATACGTAAAATGAATTAATCTGTCATTAAATAAACAGTAGCCATTTTGTACATGGAAGAATGAAGAAAGAAGAGGCATGCATGATTGGGGATAAATTTAGGTCTAAAAGAATAGGGTTGAATTATGGTAATGATATTTAGCGGAGCATGTTCTTATTCTTGAATGGAACCAGCTCAGAAGCTGGTAATCAAGAAACTGCAGAGCATAGAAAGACATGGGATGGAGGTACAATTAGTCTGGAGCCTGATTATCAGTGTGAATATCAGTGGGCTGAAGGTCATGTTTCACTGTTGTATGACTCTATGTCACTCTTTGAGCACAGTCAAACAAACACATGAGCAGTGGCCACAATGGTACCATAGGTCCACAATATAACAATGGGGTTCATTCAATAGTGACTTAACATTCAGATGACCCAACAAAATTAAAACCTGTGCTAAAGTAAATTCAAAAAACTTTAATTTTAAATGCAAATTCTTATTCTTCCCAACCACCTGTGTTACATTTTTATTCCAGGCACTCATGAATGCCTAATGTCAAAACTTCAGCCAATGACTGAAGGGCGGCACAATGGGTTACGGAAGATCTGCTGCCTTACAGTACCAGGGATCTGAGTTCGATACTGATTACATGAGCTGTCTGTACGGAGTTTGTACATTTTCCCTGTTGGTTTTCTCCGGGTGCTTTGGTTTCCTCCCACGTTCCAAAGATATATAGGTTTGTAGGTTAATTGGCTTTAGTAAAATTGTAAATTGTCACAAATGTGTAGGATTGTGCTCATGTATGGGGTGATCGCAGATCAATGTGGATCCAGTGCGTCGAAGACCCTGTTTCCATGCTGTATCTCAAAGACGTTTTGATTATTTTCTTGTACAATTATTCTGTCTATCAATAACCTTAGCCACACCTGCAGGGTAACATAATGTGTTCCTGCAATGTGTGACATTTTCATCCATTGTAATCATTTTTGTTTTTATATCTCCCTCTTTAATTCAGTTTAGTTTAGTTTAGTTTAGTTTAGTTTATTAATGTCACATGTACCGAAGTGCAGTGAAAAGCTTTTGTTTGCATGCTACCCAGTGAAAAAGATTACAATCAAGCTGTCCACAGTGCATAGATAAAGGATAAAGGGTGCAACATTTGGTGCAAGTAAGCCTGATAAAGTCCGCTATAGTTCAAATGTCTCCAATGAGGTAGAGTTCAGGACTGCACTCTAGCTGATGAGAGGACTGATCAGTTGCCTGATAACAGCTGAGAATAAACTATCCTTGAACATGGAGGTATGCGTTGGCAAACTCCTGTACCTCTTACCAGATGAGAAAATGGAGAAGAGGAAGTGACCAAAGTGAGACAAGTACTTGATTAAGCTGGTGGCCTTGCCGAGGCAGCATGAAGTGTAAATGGAAGGGAGATTAGTTTGTGTGATATTCTGGGTTGCGTCCACAATTCTCCACACTTTCTTGTGGTCTTGTATGGAGTTGTTCCCAAATCAGGCTGCAAAGGGCCTGTCCCATTGTATGAGGTAATTCAAGATTTCTCCCGAGTTCTCCCCTGATTCGAGTTTGTGTAATATACGTAGCGGTACGTAGGGGCTCGTACAAGTAAAAAGTGCCCATTTTTTTCATCACGAGTATTTTTTAACTCGTGGACATTTTTCACAGTGTTGAAAAAAAGTCACGAGTTTACCGGATTTCCCGAGTACCTACCGTTACTCATACGAGCCATTACGTGACATCCACGAGCTCCTATGTACCTGCTACATACATTCCACGAGCTGGAATCAGGGGAGAATTCGGGAGAACTCTTGAATTACCTTGTACAGTGGGACAGGCCCTTTATGCTACCAATAAAATGCTTTTACGGTGCGTCTGTAGAAGTTGTCAAGGGTTGTTGCGGACATGCCAAACGTCCTAAGACCTCTCAGGAAGTGAAGGCACTGGTATAGCTTCAATGTGGCTGGTCCAGGACTAATCATTGGTGATGCTTATTCTGAGGAAATTGAAGCTTTCAATCATCTCTCTTTGGCGCCATCAATGTATAGTGAAGTGTGTGTACTGTTTCGCTTCCTGAAGTCAATCACAATCTCCTTTGTCATTGAGGGAGAGGTTGTTGTCTTCACCAAATAAATTCAAGATTCCTATTGTTCTGCTCCAGCTTACCTGTACAACAGCATATGTTGATGTCAATATATTATTTATTGGTATTCTTTGCCTTAGAGAAGAAACTATACTTCAAAGGTACTGATTGTGAAATATTTTGGGACCCCCTATGGTTATGGAACATATATAAGTAATTCTTCATTCTCTTATAGAAACTTACAAAATTCTTAAGGGGTTGGACAGGCTAGATGCAGGAAGATTGTTCCCGATGTTGGGGAAGTCCAGGACAAGGGGTCACAGCTTAAGGATAAGGGGGGAATCCTTTAAAACCGAGATGAGCAGAACTTTTTTCACACAGAGAGTGGTGAATCTCTGGAACTCTCTGCCACAGAGGGTAGTTGAGGCCAGTTCATTGGCTATATTTAAGAGGGAGTTAGATGTGGCCCTTGTGGCCAAGGGGATCAGAGGGTATGGAGAGAAGGCAGGTACGGGATACTGAGTTGCTGATCAGCCATGATCATATTGAATGGCGGTGCAGGCTCGAAGGGCCGAATGGCCTACTCCTGCACCTAATTTCTATGTTTCTATGTTTCTATGTAATTGATTTATCAAGATTATGAAGCAACACATTATTTTAAAATTTAGATTTTCATGTACTGTAAACCCTCGTTTATATGGACTTCTTTATAATAGATTTGGTTATTGCAGACAGACCTATCGGCAGTCGGCCATGCCATACCCAACCGCTTCCTTAGCAGCACATGCCGCCATCGGTCCTTGCCCACCCCTGTAGCCACCGGCCACGGTCCTTACCTGCCGATGTCAGCCCCTGGCCACCTCCTTAGCCAGCAACTTCGGCAACTTTCTCGGCCACTCCTGCTAACGCCACCGCCTCCGGCTGTATTGTTGTATTGATCCTGGAGCTTTTTAGCTTAGTGTTTAAGAAGGAACTGCAGATGCTGTAAAATTGAAGGTAGACAAAAATGCTGGAGAAACTCAGCGGATGCAGCAGCATCTATGAAGCGAAGGAAATAGGCAACGTTTCGGGCCGAAACCCTTCTTCAGACTGAACTTCAGCTTTGTAGCTTAGGGCAGGTAATACTTTGTTTTAAGGTTTCAACTGAAAAAAATGCACCACTGTCCACTCAGCCTAAATGTTATTGTTGGGTCTCTCCATATAAAATGCCATTTATTACAATCTTATAGCAGACAACCGTCAATAACGGACTACATCACTATGGTCTGTTATAATAATAGTTTACTGTTTTCAATATTGTAAAAGATTCCCTCCCATATTGGAAATACTGGAACCTGCATTTCCTTTGAAGCAAACTAGTTAGAAAAATGTAAAATAGTTTTGCGCACAGCAGCGGTGTGCTCTCAGTGCTGTCTACCAATTGACTCTTTCAGCATTTCACTTTTGTACAAGAGGTTAAAGCTTAGACCAGGCATTGCAGGGAAGATATTACACATTACAATGATAGCGCAAGTAGATTTTGTGGTTCTCTAATTTCGGAGAGAATATGTGCAGTGTACTTCAATTTAATTTGAATAATTAAATTCTGCTCACTTTGTAATATTTAATTTTAGCATTATAATCTTTCTCCTGAGAGCACCTCTTTCTATATCAGCTTCATATTATCCGCCCGCCATTGATGGTTTAATAGAAAGATAATGACATTTCCTGCTGTAGATTTGATGCCTTTAAACAATAGCAATATCTGTATTTGTTGATTCTATGGTGTTTTATTGTGATTACAAAGTAGAGTGTAGCCTGCTAACTGAAGACCAGGATAAAACAATGAGTCACAATAGAGAAGGGAGGAACTGCAGATGCCGGTTTAAACCGAAGATAGACAGAATGAACTGGAATAACCCAACAGGTCAGGCAGCATCTCTGAAGAAAATTAATGTGACGTTTCAGGTCAAGACCCATCCTCTGAAAAAGAGTCTTGACCTACAATATCACCTATTCCTTTTTGCCAGAGATGCTGACTGACTTACTGAGTTACTCCAGCTTGTTGTGTCTTTCCTGAGTCACAATAGGGTTGGGGAAGGGTGAGAACTCAGTTCACCCTTTGATCTCAGATCATTATGTACACACAGGATAAAATAAATGTCAACAGCAATTGCTCCAGAGTTCTGTGTGGCCAATGATGCTGAAAACTTTCAAATGTGTTCCAATGTTAAAATTGCCAATTGTGTGAGACTTTATAATTCCTGATCAAGGGGGTTGTCAGGGTTCTAATTGTGTTGTTTCTGCAGTCATCACCTAGCAATACATGTAAGTTCTTGGATAATTCTTGGTGTTCCCATGTGTCTGGTTGGCACTCCTCTGCATTGTGCATGCCTCTGTTCTTGGTTGTAATACTCAAAACAGTCACATAAAATATAACATGTCGCTCAATGAGACGCAGATTGCATAGTGATATCAGTGTCCAAGACAATTGTTGGGACCTGCATAGCATTACACTAATCTACTATTTGTGGCATATTATAGCCGGCTATATGTGGGGATGCTCACATATAAATGATACCTGTACCAATTTTTTATGAACATAACTAATGTTGCATATTGGAAAGCTAATGGCACAGCTCCACATCTGATTTGCTTTTCTAACCACTTGGGTTCTGCCAGAATACTGCTGTTATTTTGGTGACAATGAATCATCTTCCCTTTCAGATACAGGGCTTCTTCCTGCACACTGAACATTCAGCATTGGTGGTAAATTGGCACTTTCTCATTTTCATTTGGCACAGTATGTTTTATTCATTACACTTGTTCTGTCTATATTACTAATCAATTTAACAGTAAAAAGAGCATTATCAAAGATACACCTATGTTGTTTGTGCACACTGACCCAACATTTCATCCAGAGTTGCACAAGGCACAATTTTGATTTATCATTGTTTACAAAGTTAAACTATGGGAGAATTGATTGAAGATTTCTTAGACAGAAAGGAAGACGTACTATTTGATGGAATGTAAAGGTTCACTTTACCTAAAAATGAACAGAATATAAAATCTCTCTTCGAAAATTGTTTCAATGACCTCACAAATGTAAAATGTTCATTTAACAGGAAGGCCTTCCTTCAAAATGCCACTGCCATAAAAACATTCTCATTACCTCGATTAACCTCAGGAACATAACCTTCAACAGTCCTGCATGCCATAATTGGTACCAATTGCAATAATACTGTACATGTGCCACCTACCCCAGGCCAATGCAAAAAATGCACACATAGAGCCACCTGACATTCTCTCAGTGAGTTTAACTTAGCTGTCCAATAAAAATTTCACAAGACAGCAATCCATTGTATTCTTCTCAGCAAAGTTCTTTAGTTCAGTCTCTTAAGGGCCTGTCCCACTTCAGCGATTTTTCAGCGGACTGCCGGTAACTGTCAAGTTCGCGGCAGGGTCCAGGGAAAGCGGGGGAGCACTGCCTGAAATTCACACGGTGCAAAGCCAAGGTGATTCAGCCACACACAAACACACACAAACACATCGCAAAGGCGGGATCCAGGGTCCAGGGGGAGCGCTGCCTGAAATTCACACGGTGTAAAGCCAAGGTGATACAGACACACACCATGATGAACAGGAAGGTTAAGATGGCTAGCACAGTGTACGGTAAGTTCTTTAAAAGAGGGAGGAGGAGGAGGTGGGAGGGGAGAAGGGGGAGAAGGGGAGTGGGAGAAGGGGGAGAAGGAGTGGAGCCACTTTTAAGAAGCCAGACAAATTTTAATAAGCCAGAGATACACAGCTGTGAAGTTTGGCGGGCATTTAACATTACCAGTCGGTTATCCTTGTTTCTGAAAACTCGTGCTTACGTTTTTTTTCTCCAATGAGCCAATGAAAATGCCCGGTCAGCAAAGGCGATTAACTAAAACTACCCACGACTACCTCGACTACCCATAACTACATGGCGACCCCACTCCAACAGCAGCTACAACTACAAAAGTATCGATTTTCTACATGGCGACCAATTTTTGGACACAGAAAATTTTTCAACATGTTGAAAAATTTGTGGTGACCATACTGAAGCCATACTATTTCTCAAAATGCGGGAACTCCTTGCAACCATGAAAGAGACTCAGCAGAGACCACCAGCGAACATGTGGTGACCTTGTGGTAATCATGAGGCGAGCACAGAGTCTCCTGCACTCGCCTACAAAGTCACCTAAGTGGGACAGGCCCTTTAGTCATCTGTATATGTTTTCTGCCTAAAAAAAATGAAAGAAATGTCTTGGACATCGATGCTTATCTTCCACATAACATTGTTTGAATTCCAAATGCAGACAGAAGACAACTCTTTACAATGACAAACAAAAACTTGATTTTATTACTATAATGATGGCCTTGTGAATGAAGGCATTTCTTTCTACAATAAGAAATTAATCAGAAAAAGCACATTGCAGGTTCATTTATTTTTCACTCTTTGCATTCATTTCAGCTGTGCTCATCGTCGGATGCTGCAATTGGAATTAACATCTCAGGTTAGGAAGGGTCTTCAGAATATAATTTATCAATCCATTTTCTAGAGAGCTGACATTTGATGAGAACAGGATTTTAACTAGCTATCCTGTCTTCCCTTGCAAATGACGACACAAATAATGCAATTATGCTGGAGAGGAATCAAAGCATATTCACAGGATGTTGCCTGGATTGGAATAATTCAGTTCTGAAGAGAGAGCAGAGAGGAGTTGATTGAGTCATAGAATCATAGAGCTATTCAGTATAGTAAAAGGCCCTTCGGTCCTCCTTATTCATACTGATCAAGTTGGCATACTGAGCTGGCCTTTGAGCCAGCACCACCATTCAATATGATCATGGCTGATCATCTAAAATCAGTACCCAGTTCCTGCTTTTTTCCCATAACCCTTAATTCCTTTAGCCCCAGGAGCTAAACCTAACTCTCTTGAATAGTGCTCCACTACCTTCTGTGGCAGAGAATTCCACAGATTCACAACTCTCTGGGTGAAGAGGTTTTTCCTTTTTCCTAAATGGCCTACCCCTTATTCTTAAACTATGACCTCTGGTTCTGTACTCCCCCAACATCGGGAACATTTTTGCTGCATCTGATGTGTCCAATCCTTTAAGAATGTTTTATGTTTCTATAAGATATCCTCTCATCCTTCTAAATTCCAGTGAATACAAGCCCAGTCGACCCATTCCTTCATCATATATCAGTCCCACCATCCCGGGAATTAACCTGGTGAACCTACGCTGCACTCCCTCAATAGCAATAATGTCCTTCCTCAAATTAAGAGGCCAAAATTGCACACAATACTACAGATGCGATCTCACCAAGGCCCTGTACAACTGCAGTGTGATCTCCTTGCTCCTAAACTCAAATCTTCTCGCAATGAAGGCCTATATGCCATTAGCTTTCTTCACAGCCTGCTGTATCTGCATGCACACTTTCAGTGACTGATGTACAAGCACACGCAGGTCTCATTGTACCTTCTGCTTCTGCCCACTCACCCATCCTATCCACCCTGCAGCCTCATAACATCCTCATCGCAGATCACACTGCCACCCAGCTTTGTGTCATCCGCAAACTTGGAGATGTCACGATTAATTCCCTTGTCTAAATCGTTAATATATATTGTAAATAACTGGGGTCCCAACACCGAGCCTTGTGGCACCCCACTAGTCACTGCCTGCCATTCTGAAAAGGATCCGTTAATTCCTACTCTTTGTTTCCTGTCTGTCAACCAGTTCTCTATCCATGTCAATACCCTACCCTAAATACCATGTTCTCTAATTTTGGACACTAATCTCCTGTGTGGTACCTTGTCAAAGGCTTTTTGAAAGTCCAGATACACCACATCCACTGGCTCTCCCTTATCCATTATACTTGTTTCATCCTCAAAAAGTCCAGAAAATTAGTCAAGCATGATTTCCCCTTCATAAATCCACGCTGACTTTGACCTATCTTGTCACTGCTTTCCAAATGCGCTGCTATAACATCTTTAACAATCGGCTCAATCATCTTCCCCACTACCGATGTAAGGCTAACTGGTCTATATTTCCCTGTCTTCTCTCTCCCTCCTTTCTTAAAAAGTGGGGTTACATTGGCTACACTCCTGTCCACAGGAACTGATCCAGAGCCTAGAGAACATTGGAAAATGAACACCAATGCATCCACGATTTCTGGGGCCACCTCCTTGATTGCTGTAGGATGCAGACCATCAGGCCCAGGGGATTTATCTGCCTTCAGACCCAACAGTTTACCTAACATCATTTCCTGACTAATGTGGATTCCCTTCAGTTCCTCACTTCCACTAGATCCTCGGTCCCGTAGTATTTCTGGGAGATTGTTTGTGTCTTCCTTAGTGAAGACAGAACCAAAGTACTTGTTTAACAGCTCTGCCATTGCCTTTCCTGTTATAAATAATAGGTATAAAGTTAGAGGTAGGATGTTTAGAGGGAACTGAAAGGGAGAGAGTGGTCAGAATTTGGAATATGTGACCTGAGGTGATAATAGAGGCAGATACCATCACAACCTTTAAGAAACTTCTGAGCAAAACTTTGAATTGTCAACACATAGAAGTCTATGGACCAAATGCATGTGAATGGAACTCGAGTCGCTAAGTACAATGATCGACATGACATGATGGGCTGATGGCCTGTTTCTGTGGTGTACAACTCTATGCTTTAGGACTTTATGACCAGTGTTTCCAGTCACTGGTAACCAGTGGTTATCAGAAATGTACTGGAAACACTCAGAATATGTGGAAAAAGAATCAGAGTTAAAATTTCTGGTCAAAATCACTTCCAAAGGTTTGAAACCATAACCTCCTTCTTGCAGGTTCTGCCTGACCTGCTGACCATTTTCCATGTTTTCAGTTTCTATTTCAGATTTTCAACATCGGCATTTATTTTTGAATCTCAGCACCAAGATTCATATGGGGATCAATAATAGTAAACTGCCTAAACTCCACTGGGTTTTATCTGAGAATGGATAAATAAAGTGAACAATGTTCGTTTGGTGATAGTTGAAGATAGATAGAACTACTCAATTTTTTTTTTTCATTTCATCTCATTAAAGACTCAGCACTATCTTGCCCTTGCCAAGGGAATGTCACTGCCAATTTTTAAAAAAGTGTTATTAGCAGGCATGCGGTGATGGTGGTGAATGCATGCTAAATTCTAACTGAGAAAATAAACCCCATGAATAAGCTAAATATTTAATCTACATCAACCATCCAGCAAAAGTATACAGACCATGCATTTTTCTGTCAAGGAAGTGCAAATCTTTTTGGAGATGGCATTTTCTCACCACAAGTGGAGGTAGCGTAGTGGTAGTGCATTATAGCTTTAGAGACCCGGGTCCGATCCTGACTATGGGTGCTTGTCTGTATGGAGTTCAGACCTTCATCCCATGACCTGCATGGGTTTTCCCCAAGATCTTTGGTTTCCTCCCACACTTCAGCCAAAGGTTACTTAGCTTGGTATAAATTCAAATCACCTTAAATGTGTAGGATAGCGTTAGTTTGTGGGGATCACTGGTTAGTGCGGACTGAATGGGCCGAAGGGCCTATTTCCGTGCTGCATCTCTAAATCAAACTAAACTAAAGTATTAGCATTGCAATAAGCATTTCTCCCTGTGATTAACAATCTAATATTAGGAAGGCATGGAAATAATGCTGGTCTTTGAGTCATGTAAATGCATTTTCATTGGAGGGCAGGGTTTTAGGTACCCAAAGAGATCAATGTGGAAATAGTCTATAACAAGTGGCCATACTCATCATTATATTATTCCTCTTGAAATTTTGCCTAATTTTAGGTAATTTATTGATAGAAAATCTGGTCTGACAGAGACGAGGGAAAGGGGAATTTTGATTGTTTATCATTTTCTTTAAAGTCTGTTATCATAGAGTGATAGAGTGTGGAAATAGCCTCTTTGGTCCAACTCACCCAGACCAGACAAAAATGTCCCAGCTACACCAGTCCCACTTGCCTGCGCTTGGTCCATATCCCTCCAAAACTGTCCTATCCATGTACCTGTCTAACTGTTTCTTAAATGATGGGATAGTCCCAGCCTCAACTACCTCCTCTGGCAGCTTGTTCCATACACCCACCACCCTTTGGATGAAAAGGTTACCCCTCGGATTTCTATTAAATCTTTTCCCCTTCATCTTGAACCTATGTCCTCTGGTCCTCGATTCCCCTACTCTGGGCAAAAGACTCTGCTTCGACCCGATCTAATTCTCTCATGATCTTATAAAAATACCCATGATCTCTATAAGATCATCCCTTATCCCCCTGCACTCCATGGAATAGAGAAACCACTAACTTTTGCATCATCGTTAATATTGGCCAGATTAAAGGCACCATAAAATGGAGGATTCCGGCATTTGTCAGAATTGCTTAACCCTTGTCAGCTGAACATTACAGGCTTTGAATGGCGCCAGCCAGTCTAGGCTCAGACGTATGCAGGACGGTGAGGGATCCAGGTTTTCTCCTTGTTTCTCCTAAATTGATGACATGTATAGCAGTTTTGCAAACAAACCTTAAATGCATCATTTCGATTGGATTGCTGCAAAAGCATTGTATATAGTATAAATAATATTGCAAAACGGTCATCCTGTTAATCAATGATTGGACAACACTGTTAGATTGGGTTTGATACTTTTAGTATGTTAGTGAATCTATATTGATGTACATTATTTTTGTAGATTGAAAATTTGTTCTTTATTCAGTGTTTGCTTGCTCACAAGGTTTTTGCATCTGGGTATATAAAGAGATTTAACATGGAAATGGCACTATGGTCTGCCCAGTCTTCATCGACCATCAAGCATACATTTACACAAATCCCATTTTATTCTAATCATGTTCCATCAAATCATCCCAGAATCTTCCTAATCCCAATTTTATTTTCCTGTCAATCCCATTATTTACCATCAGATTTTACCACTCTCCTACTCTCTCAGGACAATTTAAAAAAGTGACCAATTAACCAACCAACATTTACATTTTTACTGTTTTCTTTTTCGTTGAATGACTTTTTGCTGCTTCAAATATTTTAAGGATGTAGTTCTGCAGGGAGAGAAAACTAAGATGACATATATCACTTCTATTTCTTTTCTGTTCCCATACATTTAAATTGCTATGATTTTTATTTGGTATGTACATGGTGAAATTGCTTGCACGTGGCATAATGCACCATAAGGCACAATAATTTCATGACATAATTCCATAAGAAATGGATAGCGCCCTTCTTCTTCTGCTGCCTCATAATAACCATAACTTAGTGATAAATACTGAGGTTTGTCTCAGTGGGGTAATTACCTAGATTGTAGATGTAAAGCCCAGAAATGCTGAGAGTAACTGCCATTGCCTCTTATAGCTGAACAACCTTGGGATTCCACATGGAAGTACAAGCTACTGTCAATGATTTGATGAACACAAATTCAACCTCATTATTTGTATTTCTCTATCCATGCATGAGATGTGACTGTTACTGGCACTACCACCATTAATTATCCATCCATAATTACCAGCTAAACTCTATACTAGGTACTTTCGGATGGCAAGTCAGGCCCAACAACTTTAGTAGGACTGAAATCACATAGGGGCCAGTAAAGGAGAAGAAGAATAGATATCTTTCTCTGAGGACCTTCATGAAACAAACTTGCTCTGCTGAAAATGCAGTGGATTTATAAGTTACATCAGCTTTTTAAATTCCAGATCTACTGGTTGGGGTGTAGTATGAACAAGTCAAAGTTTCACCCATCAATGGGAAGTTATCTTGAGGTACTTGGCTGGGATTAAGGTTCAGGCACTAAGCTTCTGTTCGGTAGCCAAGGAGAAAGTGAATGCAGTGAAGCAATATTATTTTAAATTTTAATTTAACTTTGATATTTATTTATTTCTACACATTTGCAGTGTCATAAATAGAATCCCTCAAACTAAATAATATTTCCTTTTTTTTTAAGTAGCTTCACGTGTCAACAGTTCGGTTTACACTAGTTCAGAGCCCTTTCAATAAAATGTAACTATTTCAATCATGGGAGATGTTTCATGGTGCAGAGATCACCCAGAACTGGTCTTTTAATGCCATTTCCATTGAAATTTTGAGTGTAAAAAGTATCAAAGAATATCAAGCAAACTATAGTTTTAGGTTAAAGATGATCATGCCTGCAAAAGCACCAGCCTCCAGATCATGATGTCAAAATTTCTTGAATTACATTTAATGCTTCAAGAGGACACTTAAATAAAACTTTTTTTAAATAAATAAATAAGATCCATACAAGTAGTTCCCCTTTAAATACTTTCAAATTTTACCACAAATGATATTTACTTTAAAACTGGTTAGTTTACAACAATGAAATGTGTAAATGCCTGCAAATAATTTTAAAAATCACACTTGATTATTTAAAATCAAGTTATTCCGTTTGACCACACTGATGAGAATACTTGTCATATAATCTTTCTCATCTGTGATATCAACATTTCACCAGGTTATCACTCCTAATAGGATTATCCTATAATGCAGAAAATAAATACTTTTCAAAAGGTTTGTTTTCATTTTCCAATGATTTATTGAGGATTTGTATTTGTGGTTAGGCAAATTGGTTGAAAGGAAAATTGAATCATAAAATTAAGATGGTAAACTGGAATAACATTTTGCCCAGCAACTGCCTTGGTTTACAATTCGTTGCAGAGTGCAAACTCTGCACATTTACTTGAACAAATCCTCAATAATTTGAAATAACATTGAATTTAGTATCAAAATCAATATATATTGAATCAACAGTATTTTGGTATTCTTGGTTGTAAACCAGAGACTTTGCATGTACTATGAAAGTGAATATCTGGGACTTACACAAAATGCTGGAGTAAATCAGCAGGTCAGGCAACAACTCTAGAGAAAAGTAATAGGTGATGTTTTGGGTCGGAACCCTTCTTCAGACTGGGAATTCAGCCTGGGACTTACTGATGGATTCAGAGTGCTGAATCTCTCAGTTTGCTCTGCACAGGACTCCACAAGGATCCCAAAGATAGGATTCAGTCTTGCTGGGATATTCCAGCATAATACTGGGGATATTGGCTGGCTGATTCTCTGCCAGGTCAAAGCTGATGGAAGATATGAGAGGATGTTGCTGTCAATGGGAATTAGGAGGCAAAGGTTAATTTACTTTATTTTTTTTTAATTCACTTGCTTTACTTCAATGATTTAAATTATGTATTTTAGTTCAATTTGTTTAGGACTAAAAATTGGGTGAGGCCATGTCATCAAATGGACCACTGTTGGAATTCATGGTATTGAGTGCCAGTCCTTAGTGTTTGTGAGTGTGCACAATACAGATGAGGAGGGGGGGAAGTGAGGGGCATGGCTGGGCAAGTGTAATCCAACCAATAACATCGGAAATTATTCTCAGATAGCCTAGAAATAAAAACTAGGAAACTAGGAAATAAGTCAATTGCTTTACACCTGCTCTTATCACTTACCCTCATGCACAAGAATAGTGTGATGGAATTCCGCAACAGAAACATGAATTGTTTACAAAATTCTTGAAGATTTCACAGTGTAAAACCTGGAAAACGTTTAAATCTACTTCCAGTGATCAACAGTTTAATAGCTAGACAGCTTTTCACACCATGTTCCTCTGTGTTATTTTACCAGGGAGACCAGCAGTGGCAGACTAGGCATTTAGCTGGAATATAGGGAGAATTTAGCATTGCTATGTAAACAGCATCTACAAAAGGTTAATATGTGAGAGAAAAGGAGGAAGTGTCAGATTTATTGTAGACAAAACAAGCAGTTAAAATCAAAGGTCAGAATGGCAGAAGATAATCCTTTAGGGCAGGGGCCTCCAAACCTTTCAGCATGGGGGCCATATTATATATTTGGCACATTTTTGCGGGACATAGGAAAAAATAAAGAAATGTCAGATAGATAGATAGATAGATAGATAGATAGATAGATAGATAGATAGATAGATAGATAGATAGATAGATAGATAGATAGATAGATAGATAGAGAAAGAGAGAGCAAGAGTGTGAGAGAGGCAGGGAGAGAGAGAGAGGCAGAGAGAGAGGCGGAGAGAGAGGCAGAAAGAGGCAGAGAGAGAGAGAGAGAGGCAGAGAGAGAGAGAGAGAGCAGGAGAGAGAGAGAGAGAGAGAGAGAGAGAGTGAGAGAGAGAGCAGAGAGAGAGAGAGAGAGAGAGAGAGAGAGAGAGAGAGAGAGAGAGAGAGAGAGAGAGCGAGAGAGAGAGAGAGAGAGAGAGAGAGGGAGAGAGAGAGAGAGAGAGAGGCAGAGAGAGAGGCTGAGAGAGAGAGAGAGGCAGTGAGACAGAGAGAGAGATATGGCAGGCAGAGGGAAGCAGGGGTGAGAGAGAGAGGGCAGAGAGGGGAGAGAGAGAAGGCAGAGAGAGAGAGGGCAGATCTATTCTGACTGCCGCCGCCGAACAACCCCCCCCCCCCCCCATTGCACCCTTCTTCACGGCAGTCCTGTGATGTCTCGGCTCTGACAATTCGAGGGACTACCCAGTAACAACACTTAGAGCAGCTCCAAGCAGCCATGCTCCCCGACTCGAATCAACTCGACATTTAACTGACACACGCTCCGTCCTTCGCTGAGCTTGCTGCCGGCCGGATAATATCTTGTGGTGGGCTGGATGTGGCCTGTGGGCCATATTTTGGAGACCCCTGCTTTAGGGGAAAGGAGAAGAAGCAAACCTGGTCAGCTTTGATGGCCATGGTTGAAATGGGAACAATATGAACCAAGTGAAACTTTGTTCACATTACTTATTAATTCATAGCTGCAGTTCTGTTAATTAGGGTATATTTTGTAGATACTGTGCCATTTACTAGGGAAAATATCATAGATTCAAAAATTATGTGTCCAGCAGAACAGAGAAATGTTGTTGCTTAAGGAACAATTGTCAGTCAGAAGGCTGAAGCTGGAGGCAGTAGCTAATAACACACAGTTGATAAAAGTTTTGTATGCATTTAGCACCATGAAAGGTCACCTTTTGCAACTCTGGCAGTCTTGCTCAACCGCGGCAGGGGGGCTGTTGATTTAGCAGATGACAAGCAGAAACCTGGCGAATAATGAAATGTCAGCCAAGACGAGACTCTGACAGCTCGAGTGGAGTAGTGATTAATGAATGACATGAATAGAACAGGCCCAATTTCCAGCCACTTGAAGGATGTAAATCTAGCATTTCAATAATGAACACAAACAAAATTGAATACCTGTTAAAAGATATTAATAGACAAACATCATTCTGAACAATTTATTGCAAGATCTTTTTCTGTAACTCACTGTTACTCATGAGTCTGAGAACAAAGATTTTCTATTCAAGGCACAACTTTCTGAAGGAAGAAAATCTATTTTGATCTATTGTTAAGATATCAGCATTCCAATATTTCAGAATGTATAGTGAAGGGGATAAAGCATGTGTTTTTTTTAATTAGCAAACCATCAATTCCCTCTGTGCAATATTGCCATTGGGTTTTTATGGATGCTGGTGTATATTTAGATCACAGAATAGCACATAAGCTGTGTAGTATGACATGAAAACAATATTCTTACTCAACATAACAATTCTACTTTCAAAGCTATCTGCATCTTTGATAATCACCGTGCTTGTAAGAAATAGAGAGTACTGTGATTACAGTTGTAATTCCACTATGACTTATGTAAATCTGATCGTTAGATTACAGATGAAATAAAATAGTAAATAATATAAGAGCAATATTTATTCTTTGGAAATTGACCTTCAAAGACCACCTCCCCTCCATCACCACGGCTGGAGTAAAAACATGTGGAAATCCCATTATGATAGCATTAGAACCTGAATTAATTAAACGTCTAAAACTGATCATCAGTGACAGTGAAGATGTTGGAATATTGAATGAGTCTGACTAATGTTCTATTGTCTTTGTTTACACTGGCTTCCATAACTCCAGTTCCCACAGTCGTTATCTCACTGCATCGCACGCTGCCCTCATGACGACTGCGATAGAGAGCAGATGGTCATTGCAGACAATAGAGTTTTAAGAAGGTCTGCAAAGGATGCAAGGGTATTTAATACCGAGCATCTGCGTACAAAAGCACACTCTAATTTGCGGGCTGTTTCCGAGGCTCACATTCAGAGATGGATATCAGGGGCTGCTGGAAGTCCATCAACTGAGAGAAAGATACTCTTTGGGCTACCCTACACTTGTCAGGCTCTCGGCACAATGAGATGTCCATAAAGGTATGCTGCCAACTCCAGGTGTATGTACTGAGGGTCTCACTGAAACTTGATACAGTCAATGCAAAGGGTCTGTGGGGCAGGACCACAGTCTCAGGTCCTTCAGCCACTGGATTTTGAGGGTTAGAGTATGGTGTGGAAATGCCTCAAACAGCAGAAGGGGCCACATTAGTGGCAAAGGTGCTTTTTGCAAGATAGATGTGTTACTGTTACGTATAACACCAACAAACCTGAATGTATAGGCCAACAGTAAAAATGCAATAAGGCTTTACACTTTCCTTTGTATATATTGTTTTATGAATTAAGTTTATTGTTGAAATAAAAAAATATGGCAACTCTTAATATGCCCCCTTTTTGTGTGGTTTTTGTGCATCATCTCAATATTACTTTTTGACTCCCCTATGAGTTGTTAGCATCGCAAACTGGCACTTAATTGTGCTATGGTGTATTAGAATCTACAAATGACCAGGATTTGTGATCCCTGCGATGGGCATCACTGCTCAAAATTTCTTCCATTACAGTTTTAGAATAAGGGAGCATTCATCCAAAAGTGCACTATTAAAGACTTGGCAAGGGTGGAATTGTCACAATGCTACCCAATCCAGAGGCATTGAGAAACTGATTTATCTGATGATCAATATTCAGTACAATCATATAGTTAATATTCTATATTTTGTCTTTTTGTTCTACCTGTAAAACTACTCATTAAAACATTAATATATTACACAAACAAACAGATTTATTACACTTTATGTTGAGCTGGAGTGTATCTCACATCCACATCCTAACAATATTGCAACACACTTCCTCTCTTTTGCAAAACATGTCCCAAAAAATAATAAGGTCAGACGTCAATGAAGAAAATCAGTACAATAAGATGTCCATAAAACTGGCACATTTCAGACTGCATGAGTACTTGCTGATGGACTCAGCAGGCCGAAGGGCCTGTTTCCATATTGCATCTCTAAACGCAATCACACTAAACATCAAACCACAATATCAAACCTGCAGGCACTATGCACCATATTGCATACAGGATCTTGTTCAAATAAATCTAACCTAAGTGTCTTCATATAGGGTAGATGTCTGAGTCAAGAAATGCACAAATCACATATGAGGATGTGGAAGTGTAGTGGACTTTGAAGATAGGACTTTAATAATCTCTCTACTGTAACACCCATGGCAGGTTAACTCCCATGAGTTGTTATACACAGCAGCATAAGTGACATTTTCCATTGACATACAGTTCCATTGCACTATCCCAAAAACAATAAACATGTAAAATATAATTGAATATACACCTTTGATTATTATTTGTTCACAGAATTCAAATGCCAGTTGAAATGCAATCATACAGTATATCCTCCATTACGTACTGTGGAGATTGGGGAGATAGTCAATAGTTAATCACAATCATGGGTCTAGATTAGACAAGGATATCACATTTCCTTCCTTGAAGAACATTAGTGAAACAGAAGGGATTTTTACCACAAAGTGGTGGTTTCGCAGTAGAGAGAATTTGAATTAAAAATCTGGATTTTTAAAATTATTTTCATCATGCTGAGTTACAAAGTTATTTTATACAAAGTTATTCTATTTCAAAATAGACTTTATTCAGGTGATAAATATATACAATACATGAACCATGAGAAAAATTAATCCGACATTTTCGGAGGCTATACAAATTGTTCAATACAGTCTATATACATTGCTCAAATTTCCCTTGCCACTCACGTGGCCCACTGGTGTGGGATCCCTTCCCTTATTTTGAGGGGCATCTCCACCACACCCTGCCCCCCATGTCCAGCAGCGGAAGGACCCTAGAATGTGGTCCTCCCCCACCGAGCCTTGGAGTTGGCTACACCGAGCTTCAGTGCGTCCCAGTGCGGGCCAGTCGGCAACATTCCCTGACGGACAACTCGCTCTGCTGGGTGGTGAACAACGCTTAGATAGACCAAAGAGCGTCTTTCACCGAGTTGATGGCCTTCCAGCAGCACTCGATGTCAGTCTCTGAATGTGTCCCTGGGAACAGTCCGTAAATCACAGCGCTGACGGAGCTGTTCGGAATAAACCGTGACAGGGACCCTTGCATTCTTCTTCAGCCGCTTTGCAAATCCACACTCTGTGAGAGGTGGGCAACCGTCTCCTCTCCATAGTAGCCATCCCAAGGGCAGCGGTGCTGGTAGTGAGGTTCCGACGGTGCAGGAAGGATCTGACTGGGAGGGTTCCCTTCAACACCAGCCAAGCTTGGTGCTTGTTGGTGAGTTCTGGCGATTAGGCATTTTGCCAGACATGCTGGGCAGTCTGCTCTGGGAACCACGCCACCGGATCCATGGAGTCCTTTCCCTCTAGTGCCTGCAAGACATTCCGTGCTGACCACTGCCCGATGGTCTTGTGGTCAAATGTGTTGGTCCGGAAGAATCTTTCCACAAATGACAGATGAGGCGGCAATGTCCAGCTAACTGCCACATTGCATGGCATCTGCGCCAGGCCCATCCTTCGCAACACCGGGGACAGGTAGAACCTCAGCAGGTAGTGACACTTGGTGCCCACGATGCAGCCACACACAAAGGTGGCCATTAGGATGAGGGCGGCGTTGGGCACTCATTTACCCCCGTTGTCTGCCGACTTGTGCATTGTGGCCTATCGCACCCGGTCTATCCTCGATCCCCAGATAAACTGGAAGACGGCCTGGGTGATCCCTGTGGCATAGGAGGGAGGGACAGGCCACACTTGCACCAAGTACAGCAGCCCCGAGAGCACCTCACACCTGATGACCACATTTTTTCCCGTTATGGAGAGGGAGCATTGCCTCCACAGCTCCAGCTTCTTCCCCACCTTGGCTATCCGCTCCAGCCAATTCTTGTTACACGCCGCAGCCCCCCTGAACCAGATCCCCAGCACCTTCAAGAAGTCAGGCTTGATGGTGAAGGGGATGGAAGATCGGTCGGGCCAGTTGCCAAAGGACATGGCCTCGCTCTTCCTGTCGTTCACCCTGGCTCCCGTGGCTGACTCAAACTGGTCGCAGATGCTGATCAATCTGCGGACCGACCCTGGATCCGAGCAGAAGACGGCAACATCATCCATGTACAGGGAGGTGTTTACCTGAGTGCCCCCACTGCCTGGCAATGTCACTCCTCTTATGCTCGCATCCTTCCTGATGGACTCGGCAAAAGGTTCAATACAGCAGACAAACAAGACAGGAGAGAGAGGGCAAACCTGCCTGTCTCCAGACCTGACGGGGAAGATTCCCACCCGTTGATTTGGACTGCCTACGGATATCGATGTAGAGCAATTTGACCCAATTTCGGATTCCCTCCTCAAATCCCATTTTGGAGAGCACGTGTACATGTGCGATATCCTGTCAAAGGCCTTCTCCTGGTCCAAGCTGACTAGGCAGGCATCCACCTTTCTGTCCTGCACGTAGGCGATGGTATCTCTCAGCAGCGCCAGGCTGTCTGAGATTTTCCTGCCAGGTACAGCACAGGTTTGGTCCGGGTGGATCACCTGTCCCAGAACAGACTTGACCCGGTTGGCAATGGCTTTAGACAGGATCTTGTAGTCGACATTCAATAATGTGATGGGCCTCCAATTCCTTATATCTTTCATCTCCCCCTTCTGCTTGTGGATTAGGGTGATGCTGCCCTTCCTCATGGAGTCTGACATGCTGCCTGCTAGAAGCATGTCGTTGTACACTTCCAGCAGGTCCGAGCCCACCCAGTCCAATAGAGCCGAATACAACTTGGCCGGTAAGCCATCGCTTCCGGGAGTTTTACTCATCAAAGGAACGGATGGAGCCAGTCAGCTCCTCTAGGGTCAGTGGTTGGTCCAGACTCTCCCGCTTGCTGTCCTCCAAGACCTCCGTGATAGAGGACAGGAAGTTCTGGGAGGCGGTACTGTCTGTTGCATTTTTGTCAAACATGTAAAAGGATTTGCAGATCCTCAGCATGTCCGCCTGCAAGGATGTTACCGAGCCGTCCTCCTCCCTAAGGCTGTTCATCACAGAGCTCCCCCTGTGAACCTTATGGAAGAAGAAACGTGAGCACGTCTCATCCTGCTCCACCTGGCAGACCCTGGATTGGAAGATGATCTTGGAGGATTCAGAGATAAAGAGTCGAGCTTGCCAGTCCTTCACCTCTATAAGTTCCTCCCTCACATTCGTCCCTTGCGACTGCAGAAGGAGCAGTTGCTGTAAATCTGTCTGGAGTTGACACAATTCCATCTGACTGTCTTGTTCTCTGAACCCCTTTTACTATGAAGAACCTCTCAATGTTCTCCTTGGTTGCTTCTCACCAGAGTGTCGGGAAGTCAAAGGGGGGCTTCACCATTCTCCAATATACGTAGTCCCTCTTTAGCTCCTCAATGTTCTCTGGGGTCAACAGCTTCCCGTTTAACTTCCACATCCCTCTGCCTGCCTTCCGGTCCTCCTGTAGGTGACAGGAAGTCTGAAGGAGGCAGTGATCAGAGAAGAACACTGGCGTGAGTTCGGTGTGTCTGACCGTGACGGCCTTTGTCGTGAAGAGGAAGTCTATCCGGGACGGGACTGAACCGTCCGATCTCGATCAGGTGAAATGCGGGTGGGACCCGCCTGCAGGGTTGCTGAAGGCGTCGTGCAGCTTTGCGTCTTTTACCGTCTACATCAGGAACTTGGACGTGCTGTCCAGTCTGTTGTCAGCACTGCCGGATCGTCTAGCTGCATCAATGATGCAGTTGAAGTCACCGGCCAGAACAAGCTGCTGGGACGTGGCCAGCAGCAGTGGGGGCTGTTGGAGATCGGCCAGCCGCTCGCTCTGCACGGGTGAGGCATACACATTAATCAGCCGGAGCGGAGAACCACGGTACATGACATCCGCCATGAGGAGACGCCCCCCAACCACCTCCCTGACCTCAAAGTTGTACCAATAGATCATAGGGCTTGAACTCTAAGTGTATACCAGTAAATTAATAACTAAGCTCTTATACTTCTGCTATACATTGTAGGTTAATAATACAGTAAAAGACTGAGAACACAGAAAGTACAGAGGGCATTATAAAAAATATAAACAGAGAGTGTGGGGTTAGTTTGGAAGTTAATATAAAAGAGTATCCACCAGCCTTATACTCAAGTAAATAATAAAAAAGATAGCTGTGAGAATAAATTAGCTGTCAGAAAGCTCTCCGTGGAAAATGGTATGCCTCTAAAATACAAATTTGGTCTCCTGTTTATAGAAACCTGTTTGGTCTCCTGTTTATGGATGCTGTTAATATTGCAGTAAAGCTGTGTGTAGTAGCAATAATGAATAAGGCAAGAATAAATAAAAATGAAATGAGTACCTTGATGTTCTTGTCCAGTAGGGCAACCTGCTAAATAACAGTCAGTACAATGTACTTTGCTCCTGGAATTTGTGGTGTTAAAGTCAGATGGTTATATTTGAGGCAGCCAACACTACTATTAGTTACATTTACAGTCATCACCAGAAATTCTGAGGTGGATAGAATTAAATGATTGGTGGTCCTCCAAGTAGAAACATCACCTAGTTAGTACAGCTATGATGCAGCAGTCCTTCCTCCTCTGTACTCTTGAGACATTTGATTATGTTTTTCCAGGCACTCATGGCAGGCCTCCTTTTCTGATTTTCAAACTTTACCCTTCACCTTCCCTCTCATGCCAACTTCTGCCCACCTACCACATAGTGCTTATTAAAGGGCCTGTCCCACTCAGGCTATTTTTTAGGCGACTACAGGCGATTAGGCTATCGCCACATGGTCGCCGGGGTGCCGCCTGTATGGTTGTGAGTAGTCTCCTCAGTCGCCCAAAGAGTCGTAGCGTCTTTCAGGTCGACGCTGGATTTTCAACATGTTGAAACATTTTTGGAGACAGTCGGCAACAGTGGGCTTGACACCAATGAGCGTAGCTTAACTTCTCCTGAAGTTAACTTCTCCTGGTGCTGTCGTAGTTGTCACCAGGTTAACATAGGTTGTCGCCAGGTGACATAGGTTGTCGCCGGTGCTGACGTTGTTTTTTTTTGTTGATAAAGTAATGATTTTATTTCAAATTTCATGTTGAAGTGGGGTCCAGTCGCCGGTTTTATGCCTGTGGGACAGTCCCTTACTGTAACTGGCATTGGTTTCCAGTTATGCAACATCGCAATATTAAATTTCTCACCTTGTTTTCATATTCATGTTCTCAACCCTCTATTTCTCATCAATCTCCTCTGCAACCTACATGTTAAATCGGATATCTGCTCTCATAATTTTGATTGTTTGTTCAATGCCAAATCTAATGTGCTCATTGGTGGTTGTAGATTCAACTATCAAGGCCTCCTCCCTGAATAATATTTCTCTTTTTTTTGATCTTCAAAAAAACAATCTTTTATCAAATAATTTGGCAATTGTTCCTAATTTTCTTTTTCCAACTCCATATCAATCTAACAGCCAACCCAATAACTGGGATGTTCTGTGAAGTAAGAGGTGCTATATACTTAGAGGAGGTTATTAATTCAGGTTCAGGAAGGACATATTCCTCAGCGTATTAAGCTCACAATGTTATTGATAAATAATAATAACCTAGACTTTGGTATACTGACCATAAACGCATGCATTTGGCACATATCTCAGAACTCAGGAATGCAGAAAACAATTAAAAGGAAAGTAAGATTTTAGAAAGACTCGTGAAACTGTTGGAATTTAATCCAGCCAATTGCAATTTAGAAAGATGAATGAAGAGAATATGTTCGTATTGCATGGTATGATATTTAAAGAAATAGGAGATAAAGAATCGGAGGTGTAGGTATACAAACAATTAGTTCTCAGCTGGAATAATGGGATTGATAGTGTGAAGGAATAGCTGGCCAATCAGCAGAATATACTTTAGCGACCTGGTGTCAATACTTCTGGATTCCTGTACCCATGCACTGCAACAAGGAAGTAGAGAACACATTGGTCTTTAAATGGCCATGCCCCTCGATTCAGGAATGAGTCCAGGAGCCAGGCTTCTGTTGTACTGCACTTTGGAGCACTTCATGTCTGGAATCTTAGCTTAACATCAGCCATGTGTAGGAAAGAACTGCAGATGCTGGTTTAAATTGAAGATACCTGTAGACACAAAATGCTGGAATAACTCAGCAAGACAGACAGCATCTGTGGAGAGAAGGAATTGGTGACGTTTTGGGTTGAGACCCTTCTTCAGACTGATGTCAGTATCTTGACATCCTTCAAGTAAGGTCATTGGTTCAACTTCTCATGTCTGGGTATATCTTGATGACAAACAGGCATGGTCTTATGTCTACGCTTCAGATATTTGTATAAAATTGTCCTCATCCAGACTAGATATTTCCATACTTGTAATGTAACAACTATCACACTCCTTCTCTTCATTCATAGTATACAATAGAATCTTAACCTCTTCTCCTGTGATGTCCAGCCTTCTCATCAAGCTTTCTGTATAAAAAGGTAGCCAAACTTCCATGATTCAAAAATGCATATGTTTGCAACACTGTATTCTTCTTGCTATTCCTTACCTGAACTGGTAAGATAGAGAAGATACAGGTTTCTACCCTGGCCCCAATATGAGCAGTTATCTGAGGTGAGGTGACAGCATCACTTGTTGCTGGCCTCTCCTTCTGCTCTAATTGTCCTGTCTTCTTCTTTACAGTGTGAAGTGCTCCACGATGATCTTGCTTGCACTTATCACAAGTTATAGTACTCTCACAGTCTTTAACCAAACATGCAAAATAGATTCCTTTCTCTTTTCAGAAATCCATCTTTTCTTTATATTCCTTATTCTTGAATCTTTGAAACCACCTTCTGGTGTGACCAACTTCATCACATAACAAACAAAATCCTTTTTGGTTGATAGTAGATACATCTCCTTTCATTCCACCTGTTATAGGGGTAGCAAAACTGCCTCCCATAGGTCCTGATCTCCAGGGACCTATAAAAGTCAGCTACCATGAGATGCCATGTCGATCATCTGGGAGAACGGTTGGGACTGCGTGACCTTCTAGAGTGTCTCTGCTTGAGTGAGGCCTAGAGGGCTTTATCAGGCAGATACGAGGATCAAACCAATGGTGGAATAGGTACAGTAGTTGAACTGTAATTATGTTGTTAAAATAAAGATTAGTTACGCGTGCTTGGTTCTGTGATTTTTGACTGAAACTTGACTGGGCGTAAGCATAGAATGAGCAATTTACATTGGGGGCTTGTCCAAGATCTCAACAAACCCCCAAACACAAGTTTGTGATCAAAGGTGTTGAGCTGTTTCGATCGCGAGTGCAGAAATCGGGCTCACAGTGAGATTTTCGCATTGGTTTTCAGCACTTTGTTAGTGGGAACGGATCGATCATTCGCGGGCTTGGGAAAGGGTCGAATCGAGATCATTAGAATAGAGTCTAGCAAGCACTGGGGGGTGGTTAGTACTCCTTTGGGTTAGGGGCCCATAAAACCTGGCGTGGAGTGGCCGAAAACTTGGTCATAGTTGGCAGTCTGTAGCTACTTTAGTGAGAGCCTGACGCGCTTCATTGGGTGAGGAGTAGCCAAAGGTTAGATTTGGTATCCAATTGGTAGGGTATTGAAATACAGGTCTGACCTACGTATCAATCAGATCTTTGCTGGGAGCAGGAAATGGAAACGTGAGCTCTGAAAATTGACATCGATAACTGCCAGCGCGAAGCCGCTAGGCGCTAAGCCCGCAGTGCCCAGCAGAGAGGAGTGTCTGCGTGTAGATATCTGAGTCCTGTATGATGGACGAGGAATCGCGTAAAGGTACTGGGCTCAGTGGTCATAGTATAGATTGGCTGCAATATTCTAGTCCATTCAAGAATTTAAGTGGGCAATTTTAGGTTGATTCGAGTGCCCTCATATGAGGAGGGATAGACATTAAAATTAGGAGTTTGAGAACGAGTCTGGATTTGCAGAGTCAAAATTCCAAATACGGAATTTCACATTGAAGTTCTGCCCGTAAGGTGGAATTCGAATCCCTGTATATAGAACTTTGGAGTTGGTGCATGTTCAAAAGGTTCAAAGGTTCGAAGGTTCATGTATTGTCATATGCATCAACCTGGTGTAGTGAAATTCAAGTTGCCATTGCAGCACATTAATAAGAATACCACATAACATTATAAAGGAATTTAACAATAAACATAAAAACATCCCCCCACAATGGTTGCCACTGTGAGGGAGGGCACAAAGTCTAGTCCCCATCCCCTTGTCCACCCATAGTCGGGTTGAGGCCTCCGCAGTCGCCGCTACAGCGGCCCGATGTTTCAGGCCCTTCTCGCCAGGTGATGGAGCTCCGGCGTAGGGAGAACTCTCTCAGTGGCTTGGGACACCTGGAACGGCTGCTTCCTAACCGGAGACCGGCTTCCGAAGCCAACAGGACGGAGCTCCACCACTGGCGATCTCGCCGAGAGGTCCCAGGCTCCTGATGTTAAAGTCAGTGCCGCCGCCCGTGGCTGGCCGCTCCAGAGTCCCGCAGCTCCGCGATGTTCACCTACAGCCTCAGCATTCCGAAGCTCCAGCGCGGTGACCCGGGCAAGGCATCGCCCGCTCCGCGATAACGCACCAGCGCTGTGCCGCTGCCGAAGCCGTGGTTCTGGCCGGTCCCCTCACGTAACGCTGCTCCAGACCCGTTGGTAGCCCGTGAGGACGGGTCAAAGATGCTGCCCGTAGAAAAGCCGCCTCTCCGACCAGGTAGGGACGAGGAAAAGCAGTTTCCCCCTCCCCACGCCTCACATTAAAAAGACTCGACCTCCAAACAAATCACTTTTTAACAAACTAAAAATAAAAGAAGGAAGTGAAAAGACAGACAGCTTCAGGTTGGGCAGCCATACCCAACTGGGTGGCGCCCATGGACGGCATGTCTGTGATCAATTCCGAATAGCGGCTAATCAACAGTGAATAGTAACCCTCTGATCGATTGTTGATAAGTACTTCTTAGCGAAGAGTTCCTGAGAGACGGGTACCTAGTTTAAGAAATCCATCTTTTCTTTATATTCCTTATTCTTGAATCTTCGACATCACCTTCTGGTGTGACCAACTTCATCACATAACAAACAAAATCCTTTTTGCTTGATAGTAGATACATCTCATTTCATTCCACCTGTCGTTTCCACGGGTGTTATAGGAGTAGCAAAACTGCCTCCCTTAAGAACCTGAAGTAGAGAAATTAGGGAAGGATCCTCTAGCTCCCATGACAGTATGGGGAATCAAGGAGCTAGAAAGAAAGTTCCATCGACATGAGTGCCAAAATTAATTAGTGTCTAGCAGTGGGAAAATGAAGGAATCCTTCCTGAGGTATCGAGACAGGACAAACAGCGTTTCTGAGGGTGTGATAGCGGGAAGATATGGAGGGATTGATCCGGACATTGATAATATTATTATGTCAGAGCAATTCCCTGATAAAGGGGATTTAGAATGGATTCCCCGTAGACAGTTTGTTTGTTAGTGGATTCCGAGAGGTTTCTGGGACTCTTGGGACCCCGAAGGTAGAGGACGAGGACGTTGGCAGGGAGATCAGGGGCAGGAACATTTTGGCAAGCGAACCCATTTCATTAGCCCTAACCTGCCAGTCAGTTAATACCACCTATTAAATTAAAGCGTCCTCACTTGGCCCAAGAAACAGCATTACAAATTGGAAAGAACATCACCCCTTCCAAATTCTAGGGGGAGACAAATAATCTAATTCTCAAGAAACCCTCACTGAAAGGAAGAAGTAAGAAACATAGTAGCTGGCGTGAGAAGGAATGGTGACTAAGGAATGGAAATGGCACTAGGGAGAGAAGAAACAAACTTGCTGTGCAGGAGGTATGGGAGTGGGGAGATAAGATATTATATTAACGTGTTACTGAGTTTATGCCTGCAGAACAGTATAATCGACAACATACTATCTGGGGAGTGAGGTAAAGACTGCACAGACCCCTGGAAAATGGGCAGAAGACAGCAAAGGTAATGTAGCTCCACAGAAACAGGAATCAGCAAGCAGGAGGAAATAATACTGTCCTGCCCCTTTAAGACATATCTGAGAAGGCCAACACATGGAGACCCAGAGCTCCTCAGTATCCCTACTCCCTTGAAATTGAAGCTGACACCAGAAAAGAAGAGGAAGAAGATCTACCCTAGTGCCCAACTTTAATATCATCTAGCTTTTGAAGAAAGAAAAGGAAGGAAAGTAAAGGACACGATCTAGTCTTCCCTAAAGAGACAACACTGGCAACTTGCAATGACTATTGGGACAAGCTCCTTTTGGAAGAACTGAATAAAAAACATTCCTCTGTGGTTTGGGGTAAAATACCTAATTTGTGTTTAAATTATGATTATTAGAAATAAATTTATGAAGTTTTGGATTCGGTGTCGAAATTGTATGATGGTGAATTGGAGGACTTTAATTTTTGAGATTTGGAACAGACTTGTGGAATTTGGCAGGAATATTTGATATAGATTATAAATTGATATTGTTATCTCATCCCCAGACAAGCAGCCAAAGATGGGAAGGATTATTCAAAGAACATCATGAAGGATGGAACTTGGGAAGATCAGGTAACATGGAAATTATTCAAGGAATATGTGAGTTGCAATTATAATTGGAATTAAAATTGGAATTGAAATTAGAATTGGAGTTGGAATTGGAAATGGTCAAAAGAGGAACTGTGAGCAGCAGGACTTCCCTTTAAGAGACCGGGACTAGAAATTACTCAGCAGTAGTTAAGAAATGTATATGTGAGAACCCCTAGACTGAGAATGGAGCCAACATAGTAAAGAGTCAACATAGTGAGGAGAAGTACTGGAGGAGAGACCTAGTGAATTAGAGAGAGAAAATTGAATGGGTATAGGAATAGTAGAGCTGATGCATATGCACCGATGGATCTAAATTGTTTAAACCTTGATGGTAAAGCGGCTTCTATTATCAAGGTGGAAAGAAATTGTCCCTGGATTCGTCATTGTTAATTGGATTTATGATGAAATTGACAGATTATGGAAATTGATTGTTTAAATTTGAACAGCTGGGAATTCCACAGGAATTGGAATGGAATTGTGTTATCCGCCACAATACGGTGGAATGAGATGGATGAGATGGACATTTAAATTAAAATGGTAAATTGAAGGCTGAGCCTGAATTTGGTTGAATTGGAACACTTTTCATGGTGTGCTTTAAATTAGAGTCACACCTGTAGGAAAATCTGAAAAACCCAGCAGAAAATTATATGACAACCCATCATCAGATGTACATATTATAACATTATGTGAATATGAAGACGGCTGATTGGTTTGATGTTAGGAGAGTAAAGAGTAATATTAGGGAACAGAATATGAACAGGGATACAATGATAGATATATAATAGGTTTGGGTGAAATATAATTATAGTGAAGGTATGGGAAAGTATGGGTGCATGATGGTAACTTGCTTTGTCCCAACTTTTTAAAGAAATTTTAGATTTTAGGTTCGACAATGGAAAGGGATGGACAAATGTGCAACAACATGGATGGAGGGAATTCACAGCCATGAAAACTCAGGAGGTGAAGACTAATCAGACAGAAATTGTGAAGCTATGCCCACGCAAACTCGGGAAGCTTGAAGAGATTCTGGGAAGAAACATCATCATCTTCTGTCCCATGTCAATCTGCTGGGAGAACGCTTGGGACCGCGTGACCTTCCAGAGTGTCTCTGCTTGCGCGATGCCTAGAGGGCTCGATCAGGCAGATAAGAGGTCGAACCCATGGTGGGATAGGTACAGTAGTTGAACTGTAATTATGTTTTGTTAAAATAAAGATTGGTTGCGCAAGTCTTTGATTCAGTGGTTTTTGACTGAAACTAGACTGGGGGGAAGCTTAGAACAAGCAATTTATAGTTCCAGCTGTTCTTTTTGTCGCCTCATCTCTTCTTGTCTCCTCATCTCTCCTTCTTATCACCTCATCTCTTCTTTCAGCTGTTCTTCTTGTCTCCTCATCTCTCCTTTCAGCTGTTTTTTCCTGTTGCTCAATCTCATGTTTCTTCTCCAAGGCATCAGCTTGCATTGAGAGAGCGACTAAATCAGCTTTGACTTCCATTTGAGCAGAGGCCCTTGACATTGAACTGGCTATAGAGGCAAATTTATGTCTTGATCTTCGTGTAGATACATTCGAGACACTACCTTGTGGTGTAATCTCCTCTTCCATTTCAGCACCTTGTTGCATCGCACTTTCAACTGTAGAATAATTGTTCGATTTCTTCTAACCACTTCTGTACATAATCTACAAACTCATCGAAAAATTCCAATCTTTCATGGAACCACTGGGTGTGGCTTTTGAATTTTTCCTGAGGCAGCTGGAAATACAGCAGTGCTTTTTTTCTTTTCTCCATTCCTCGTGACCAAGGCTGAATATTTGCCCTAGATTAGATTGCACTATTTTCACATTTTCTTTTGATTCCATTAGTTCCTTCTGGAATTCAATGTACTTGATCATCTGCTTCCATAACTTGTTTCTCCCCTTCTGTTTCGCCGAACACCTCCGCTCGGTCCGCAATAACCAAGCTGACCTCCCGGTGGCTCAGCACTTCAACTCCCCCTCCCACTCCATCTCCGACCTCTCTGTCCTGGGTCTCCTCCATGGCCACAGCGAGCAGCACCGGAAATTGGAGGAACAGCACCTCATATTCCGTTTGGGGAGTCTGCACCCCGGGGGCATGAACATCGAATTCTCCCAATTTTGTTAGTCCTTGCTGTCTCCTCCCCTTCCTCAGCCCCCCTGCTGTCTCCTCCCATCCCCCAGCCTTCGGGCTACTCCTCCTTTTCCCTTTCTTGTCCCCACCCACCCCCGCCCCCGATCAGTCTGAAGAAGGGTTTCGGCCCGAAACGTTGCCTATTTCCTTCGCTCCATAGATGCTGCTGCACCCGCTGAGTTTCTCCAGCTTTTTTGTGTAACCCCAGGCTTCTTCTACACCTGGCTTACTTGTTGAAGATTCCTTGGCGCCCCCTGGTGGCGCTCCTTCATCTGCCTTACCTGCTTCATCTTGCTCCATGGATCTAAACAGGTCTTGGCAGATTGCCATATCCGGCAGTTGGACAAACATGAACTCTTGAGTTTGCTTCAGTCACACTTGTGGTCTCAGGAGATGAATAAGTAGCCGCTCCATTGTCTTTACGATGTGAGATGCAAGGGCCACCAATCTGCAGTCGTTGATCTCGGCTGGCCGCCCTGCTTTGGGTACCGGCACGAGACATGATGCTTTCCACAGACCTGGTACCCTCCCCGACTGGAGACTCAGTTTGAAAATGGTCTGGAGAGGCTCCGCCAGCTGAGCCGCACAGTCTTTCAGTAGCCTGGGACATACACCATCAGGGCCAGCTGCTTTACCAGGGTGCATCCTCCTCAGCTCAGCTCCCACCTCGTCCCCCGAGAAGAACAGTTGAGGAAATGCCGGCATAGGAGGTGCTGCAGCTGTGGTGTTGGGGGGGCTGCCTCGTGGAGGTGATGGTGGGGGAGAGGCTGCACCAGTGGAGATGGGAGGGGATAAAAGATCAAACCTGTTATAGAACAGGTTACACTCATTGGCCTTATCCATGTCTCCTGACGGCTGGCTTCTCTTTTCCTTGAAGCCAGTGATGGTCTTCATTCCTCTCCACACCTCTTTGGTGCTGTTGTGCTGCAGTTTCCTCTCTCTCCAGCTTCCTTTTAAAGTCCCCTTTTGCCTGCTTCAAGCTCCTTTTCAGGTCATGCTGTACCCTCTTGATCTTTTCCCGGTCACCAACCTTGAAAGCTCCTTGTTCTTGTTTAGTAGGCTCTTGATGTTGCTTGTAATCCAAGGTTTGTTGTTGGGAAAGCAACAAATGGTTCTTACTGGCACAACAACATCCCTGCAGAAGTTGATGCAGCCCATTAAGTATTCAGCCATCCTGTCGATGTCCATACTGCTGTTGAATTCCTGTGGCTCCATCAGTATGTCCCAGTCTGTGCATTGAAAGCAGGCCCTCAGTGATTCACTGGCCCTGGTGTCTTTCTAAAAGACTGGGTGGTTGTAGGCTGTCTCAGTACACAGTGTTTGTAAGAAGGCCTTAGGTAAACCGGGTTGTGATCTGATTTGCCAAGCTGCAGAAAGGCTAAAACACTATAGGCCTTCTTGACATTCACATAGCGCAAGTCCAGTGTCTTATTGTGTCTTGTGGGACGATCATCATGCTGAGAGAAGCCCGACAAGTGGGGGCTGATGTTCACATGATTGAAGTCCCCTGATATGGCAATGAGTACATCCGGGTGTCGGGTCTGTAATCTCGCAACAGTCTCTTGGATGACGTCACATGTGACTACATGACCCGGTCGAGGAGGAATATAAACAATAATAGCGATGATGTGGGAGAACTTTCTCGGTACATAATAAGGTCTCAATCCAACCGCCAGGAGCTCAATATTCCAACAACAGATCTTATCTTTCACAGTTATGTGACCTGGATTACACCATCTGTTGTTCTCCAGCAGACCCCCACCTTTGATTTTCCCACTCTCCCGGTTCTCTATCTGCTCGTACCATAGTGAAGCCGGGTAGATCCACACAGTCCGGGATGTTGTCCGTCAGCCACTTCTCGGTAAAACACATGAGACTGCACTCACGGTAGACCCGCTGGTTCTTCATGAGGGCCTCCAACTCCTCACACTTGTTAGGGAATGAGTTGACGTTCCCCATAAGGATCGATTCCCCAATAGAAACAGCTTGTATTTCCACCTCCAAGCCCTGAGCTTGGCACTGGCAAGGCAACCACGGAACAGCTTCTTCAGCTCAGACGGAATAGGGTGTTTTATTCCGTAAACTGTCCGTCGCCGCATAAGGAATTAATCCCTCCTATACTCGACTCTACACATACTGTGTAAAATACTACACAACTACAACAACCAATGCACAAAACACACTAAAACACTAAACTTGGAGCTACAAGGGTTTGCTGCCTCTCAGTTTAGCGCATGCTCACAGGATACGACACAGCCTTCCTATGCATAGGAATGTGAAGTGTGGATGTGGAGGCTCCAAGGGGTCAAATTATAATAAAAGTGAGCTGCAGATGTTGGTTTATACCAAAGATAGACACAAAATAGTAAGATTAAATGAGAACTTACCAGTTTGAAGTTTGATCGTTATTTTATGAGTAACGTTGAGGGAATACGTGAAGAACCCCACCAGGACACATGCGTGTCATTCGTCAAAGCAGCGGTGTGAAATCACAGATAACTGTAATGACTAAACATAGTAAGATTAGAGAAAAGATACCAGTTGAGTATATGATCAAGGGTGGGAGCAGAGGGCATGTATTCCCTCAACGTTACTCCTCATAAAATAACAATCAAACTTCAAACTGGCAAGTTCTCGTTTAATCTTACTATTTTACTTCGGAGTCACGTGAGTGACTACGTGAAGATTTTAAAGCTCTGTGATTTCATGCCGTGGAAAACGAGTCCATGCATCACATCTGCCTTGATTATGTGGAGAATAGTGTTAACATCATTAGACATCAGTGGGTGGGTGCGTAGGGGTGCTGTTTCTGGACGAAGTAGTTTTTGGATGCTGCTTTTATGAGATAGTATTGTAATCTCCCACCAACCTCCATGCTCCCTTCAATTCATAAGGAACCAGACCCACCTACCTCCATGGTTACCAGTTGTAGGTTTGTTACTTTTTCGGCATCCTCCGTGGACATTGAGGCGCCGGTGTCTGGGTCTGTAGTTGGGTTGGTGTTGAGGGTTTGCGCATTTTCCAGGAAGGCCGGACTGGGCCATGGCCTAAAAAAGACCGATGTTGGGTGTTCCTGATCTTTACGCTTTCTCCAGTTTGTCTTGGCCGGCTGGTGGGTGTGTAGGGGTGCTGTTTCTGGCCGTAGTAGTTTTTGGATGCTGCTTTTATGAGCCGCAGGGTTTTAGCCTCTTCATCCAGTTCTTTGACCTGTTTGGATAAGTCCCCTCCAAATAGTAGTATTGGTGGTTTGGAGGTTCCAGGTTTGCAGTGGCCTGCAAAATTGGGGTCTAACGCCGGTTGGATTGCACTCTTCCTAATACTGTTTAACTCGTATTGGGAGTTGCAAAATAAAGCCAGTGCATCTTGGTGATCTTGGGTCATGTCTTGTTCATTCAATGTGCGGGTGAAAGCCGTAATTCCTGCTGTTAGGACTTTCAGAATTTTCAAGTCCCTGGCTCTGATGGATGCCCCGACATGTTTCCAGCTGCACTGGTTGACACTGGGAACATTTAGTGATTTGCAGTTCCCTGGTGGTAAGTGTCTTGCTGTGGTGTCCAATAATGCCTGTCCCTGTAGCTGGTTGAATGACATGTAGTCAATGCTTGCCGCTATTTTGGGCTCCATGTTTTGGCCAGTTTGGTCGGGTTGAATAAACTGGGACACCATATCCAACAGGTTTTCTTTCACCCCATGCACAATAGGGGTATGTTCTGCACCCCTCTTCAGGGTCAGCCCAGAATTGACCCCCCGTACTCCCCTCTGATGAGGGACAAACACTATGCAGCCCCACAAGAGATACTGCTGTAGGACTTACTAGCTGCCCACTGTGGCTAGTCTCCATCTCCCGGAGCCTGCCACTTTGGAGTATTTCCTCCAACAGCCGCTCCAACTGGCTCTTATGCTCTCGGGCACAGGCCACTCGCGGCTGCTCCTGATTCTGCAGCCGCTCCAACCGGCTCCAATGCTCACGGGCACTGGCCGCTCGCGGCTGTTCAAAGTCGGACTCATCGGAGTCAACGACTCTGTCTGTTTTTTGCTTCACTTTACCGCCCGGCCGTGGTGTAGATTTGGCCGGTGAGGGAGCGAAGTCGGCCACAGCTGTTCCCATTACGGGAGATTGGCGTGCCGTCGGCTGCTGCTGCCGGCTGCCCGCAACTCCGCGGTTCTCCCCCGCCAGCTTTTTCGCAGCCTTCCTTCTCGTGGATCTGTCCATGCTTCCACCTGTAAAGTAAGTTGGAAGAACGCAGAGTCTCCTTACCTACTGTTCCCGGCTTTTAAATTCTGCCACTAAGGAGAATGTCGTTCCCCCTGCTGTGACTCGTTGCAATGCGTGGAGCGATATGACACGCATGCGTCCTGGCGGGGTCTTCACATAATCACTCACGTGACTCCGAAGTAAAATGCTGGAGTAACTCAGTAGGTCAGGCAACATATCTGTAGAAAATGTTCTACAAATGCTCCCCTCCCCTCTCCCTTGCTTTGCCCCCTTCCTCCACTAAAAGTCAGTTAATCACTTCCATAGTTCACAATGATGTATCCCTCTTGAGATCACACCATCCCTAGCAAACAATCAGCTTCTTTGGGAACATTAGGTTATCTATTGCTGGCCCCGAATTGTCCTGGTTTATTCTTACTTCCTGTCCCCTGACCCCTCCACAAACAGTCTGAAGAAGGGTCCCGACCCAAAACATTACCTACCCCCAGATAGGAAATACCCAGAAATGCTCTCTGATCTACGAATTACTCAGTATTTTGTGACTAAGGGATCAAATTAGAAAGGTTGCTTTTTCCTAACAAATGGATTTAAACTCATTTGAACCATTCTGAGATTACACTTGATGGTTACACCATAATGTCCTTGGTGATTTTCAGAAGGGGAATGATTTGGATGAAGCTGAAATGTGGGAACATAATTTAATGATAGTAAGTAAATTTTTAGAAATATCAAATAAAATTGTTTTAAAAGTATACTCAATAAATTGTTTTCAGTATTATGTAAGAGATCCAATTTAGGAAAATAACAAAATAAAACTTCCTGATTTACTTTCACATTACGATGTATTTGTGTCACCGTAAGAAAAATACACGGTTTCAAGAGTTACCAGGTAATCAGTGGCTGAGAGTTGGATGCAATAACTTCAGTTTCTGTGATCAGCTTAACTCAAAACTGCTGAACTCTTGACATTGATTCACAGACTTTCGAAGCTCAGGAATGGGTGCACTCTTCAGCAGCCTTGGAGAGGAACCTTAATCTGTCTATTAAGACTCAAGATTATAATTCTGAGACTGACCTTTCTCAGTGGTTTACTGTAACATTGATCATTTTTTTAAGACCATCTCCTTTTCTGCAGAATTGACTATCAATTCTTTGTCATTGATGTACGAAATAACATCAATGCTTAGATATTCTCGAGTGAGTGGCAATGTCATTTCACACCAGGAACATGTAATTGCATTGAGTTACAGTATATTCAAATAAACCGTTATTTGCTTTCCTTTTGTTTTACCGGAGTTTCATAAGGCTTAAGGCATAATTTTGCAACTGTTCTAAAGGAGACATATCACTGTTCAAAAGGAGACATATCGCTGTTGTTTTAATGTTATATATCAATTTTTAATTGCCAGTAATTTGAAAACATTTACTTTCATCTTAAAAGAATATTCAATAACCTTATCTACAGTTAATGTTGAAAGTTCAGTGATTTTGATCTGATTACACAATGTTGCAATTTTTGTATATTTTTAGCAGGGCTGAAAATAAAGTGATAAATTCCTGGGGACAGACTTTATGCAAAGAGTGTTAATGTGTCGCATAGAACATAAAGATTTTGGGTGGAGAAAAGACAGAAAAGTTGATTTGGTGCCTGTCCATGTAAGGTGTTGGTGAAATTTCTCAAAAATGGCAGCAGCTTTTGAAAAAGCTGTCAGATAATCTCCGAGAAGTACTTGGTTAGGTATAATTGGTTAGATTTAATTATTGAAATGCTTTATTAATTAATTCTCTTTATAACATTTTAAACATTTTTTATGTGATATTAAGGTTGAATAAATGTGATAATGATTCTTAAGTTTTTTTTAAAACTAGGTCAATAATTTAAAAGTACAGCACTTTTTTATCTTTTGAAGATTAACTTTAGATAATGAAATATATTTAATTGGTTCAATTTCATTGGTTTAATAATGTACAATGTTAGCAAATCGACTTTTAATAGAATCACATGGAATTCACCTGACTGGTGAAATTTATCACACAGAGACATTTAGTAATATATTAGGAAATAATTACTGTCTTATTTTAATTGAGAAGATTGCCTTTTGTAACTAAATCACAAACCAAATCCATATGACAATAGATACATTTAGTTTAGTTAAATTATTGTTATGTGTAAAGTGAAAAACTTTGTTCTGCGTGGTATACAACCAAATCGTACTATAAATGAACACAATAGATTATCTTCCAGAACTGCACAAGGAGAGTTGCCACATGCCATATTATAACTTCCAAATCTCTGAAAAGTCTGATCTTGACCAAAGGAGATAAGTAATTTCTCATTTTATCACTTTAAGGCCCAGTCTCCTGGCAGCACTGGATCGATGATGTCGGAGTTGGCATGACCCAGTGTGATGCTATTGGCACCTTCCACAGCCTCTCCATGCACCTTCCACAGGCTACCCTCGATCGGCTTGTTCACCCAGCTGTTATAAAGCCTACCACAGCCATGACCCACACACTGTAATTGTAAATTAAATACAAAGACGGCAATCTGCCCAGACATAAGATACAGTACTGTTTTCAAGCTTGCAATACGCCTTGTTGTAAGAATGCTGGAGGCAACACCATAAGCAACACTCCAAAGGATGGGTGGCAGCATGAACTGGATCCAATGTCCTGGCATAGATCCATCTGAGATGGGATCGGCAGTGCAGGAAAGCCACAAATACAGCATAATTTTAATAGCACAAAGCAGCCCATGTCGATGTATGTCACAATATGGTGTGCAATAAAAGCATTTCACTTAATTGAAGAAAAATGTTTCAACACTGCCCCATCTCTGCTCTATCCAACACCAATATAATGGAATAACATTTGACCATGGTAAAAACATCATAAATTAACAAAAAATAAAGTTACAGCAGAGTAGAGTTGATAAGATGAATGGAACCCCTTATTTCCCTGTATATAGATTAAGGAAATTAAAATGTAATCAGGTTCAAAACAGACATGAAGATAATTGTCTCCACAGTTCTCTTTCCAAATACAAATAACAATGCAGTCAAAAACCAATACATGGATAAATGAATGAATTAAAGTGAATCCATATGTAACCAACAGTGATTTTAGCATTTGTTGAACACAGCTGGTGAAGTTTTCAAATATTGAAGGGTATAATTTAAAAAAAAGTAAAACTTGATTCCAAAAAAAATTGAGTCCAACCACTCACAGAGACTACACAAAAATTGACATCCAACCAGCTCAGAGGAAATAATTTGAATATTCAAATGTTTTTTGAAGCCTTTGGCCTTAAATGTAACCTATTTTCCCGGAGTAAACCTGACGGAGGTGTGCAAGTCCTCAGGTAACGTCAGATAAAGGAAGGGGAGGGCTGCTTCATAAGTGTAGGAAGGAACTGCAGATGCTGGTTTTAGCTGTAGACACAAAAAGCTGGAGTAACTCAGTGGGACCGGCAGCATCTCTGGAGAGAAGGAATGGGTGACGTTTTGGGTCAAGATCCTACATGTCACCCATTCCTTGTCTCCAGAGATGCTGCCTGTTCTGCTGAGTTACACCAGCTTTTTGTGTTTCACTGCTTTACTAGTAACTGTTTTAACATTGTGCCTTGTAACCCAAAGTAGCAGACACGCTATAGCTTACCAACACACAGAACTCCACTACCCATCCCAAGGATCAGTGTCAGGTCCCCAAGCACATTAAAGGTTGGACTCCTAGGACTGGAGACAATATACCCTTTCCACCAAATGTAACCAAAGACTATCTAATGCAAGCCCCTCTGCTTTCATCAATGTCCAGAATTAAGACAATTCAACGCGAAAGCAGGGCAAGTAGCAATGAACTGCTTCCTGGAAAAATGTTTTAATTGACGACTGACCATTCATCTCAGCACTTCTTTTGCGCTCTATAATCAGAAGGCACTTGGGACATTGGCAGAACCACCTGCCACGTGCCAAACCCTTTATTTCTTCTGCACCACTGCAGAGCGCAGTGATGCCTCAACATGTGCACCTGGGAAAATGGTCTTTATCACCACCATTATTTAACACTTCCAGAAAATGAAGCTAATACTAAATCCAGGGAAATGATTCTTTCCACAGAGATCCAAGGACTGTTCTCAGATTCAGATTCAGATTCATGTCAGCAAAGTATCATATACGTCGCAGTGCAATTAAATTACTTCTTCACATGCAGATCATAGTATATATACAATCATGATAAATGTGACAATAAATAGCCAGCAATTGAAAAACAACAGAACGGTGCAAAGTTTGTAGTGTAATCTGAAGAAATGCAAAAAAAGACCAATAGTCTCATGAGGTAGAGTTACGAGTACAAGTAGGTAGTAACACCTGCAGGAAAAGGATCTGAAAGAACTAACTGGTTGATGAATCAGATAGCCGTGAGGACGAAGCTGTCCTTAAGTCTAGATCACCAGGGTTTCAAGCTCCTGTACCTTTTCTGAGAATATTGAAGAGAGAAAAGGAAATGGCCAGGGTGGTAGGCTTCCTCGATGATATTTCCAGCCTTCCTGATGCAATCGCAGTAAAGATGGACTGGATGGAAGGAAGTGACGAGCCTGTGATGGACAATGTTGCGTCCAATCTTTGCAGGTTTTGGAAGTCAAACGAATACCAGGCTGAGATGCATCCTACCAGATTACTTTCTATAGGGCATCTGTAAAGTTTGAAATAATTCTTCTGGACATATTGAATCATCTCAGACACTAAAGGAAGTAAATACGCTGAAGTGCTTTCTTGACCACTTCATCAATGTGAAGGGACCAGGTTAGGTTACTGGTAATATGAAAAACTGAAGCTCTCAACCATCTCTACAGCAACTCTAATGGGTTATGCTCACCTCCCACTTGCCGCTTCCTTGTTAACAACCAACTTTTTTGTCTTGCTGACATAAAGACTAGTTTGTTTTTTTCTGACACCATAAGTTTCCTGATTTCTTTCCTGTAGTCCATCTCATCATTTTTATTGACCCATCCGATATTAACGGTAGAATCGTCAAACTTAAAGATTGAGTTGGCATTGTGCTTAGTCACATAATCATGGAAGTAGAACAGAAGGGAGTAGAGAAGGGGACTGAGCAAACAACCATGAGGATCACCAATGTTGAGGATCAAGGTGGAGGAAATATAATGAGCCCTTCTAACCAACTGTCTGCCAGTCAAGAAATCACGAAGCAGACATCTAGCCTTTAGCCTTTTATTTTCACCACATATTTATGTAACCGCACACCCTGATTCCTGTACCTTTAATCTGTGTGTTAATGCAAAGAGCTTCAAGTTTTACAGGGTTGAAGTGTTGGTCTCTTGGCTTCACACCATCCATAACAAGCATATCAGTGTCGATCCACACGGTCACCAACTTTCATTTTAAAGGTAAGTTTGTTTATTTTTTGTTATCTCTCCTTATTTCACTTTACATTATGACTTCAATTTTTTACTATACTTTAATGTAATTTTCACTTTTAATTATTGAAATTTATTTAAAATTATTCAAATCCATTTGAAATATTTTTACATGGCTCTGAATATCAGAGGTGTAAAACAGTAAAAAGTGCCTTTTACAACTGTGAGCTGTCACAAACCATTAGGGTGCTTCCTGGTGGCTGTCCTGACACTCCACCCCATGGCCTGATGATCACTCAGGGCCTGTCCTACTTTGCTGAAGGACTGTAGAGTGGATGCCATCACTTCTCTAGTTCCCATGGAACCACCGTAGTTTAGTGTGGCTGTAGAGGTCACATAATCCCAAACACGTGGAATGGACAGGGTCAAGCATTTCTCTAACCCTTTAGCTTTTGGAATTTACAGGGATGTCATCAAATGCAACATTTAGATTTGTATTGTTGGGAGTGCATGTGTGTTGCTTAAGACTAAGTTATAAGGGATTCAAGAGTTCTATTAAGTGAACAGAAATTTGGCATTGAGATCAAGGTTGGATAAGATTGGATCAGCTACGTTCTTATTGAATGTGAGAACAAGCTCACTGGGTAGATAGGCCGACTGCTATTTTTATGTGTCTTCTACAAAATGGCACATGAGTAGAGCTGCTGCCTCACAGCTCCAACAAACCAGATTTGATTTGCCTGTGTGACGTTTGTATGTTCTCTCTTTGACCACTGGGGCTTCATCCAAGTGGTCTGTTTCTCCACATCTAGAGACGCCATGGTGGTTCAGCGGTGGAGTTGCTGCCTTACCATGCCAGAGACCTGAGTTTGATCCTGGCCACGGGTGCTGTCTATATGGAGTTTGTACATTCTCCCCATGACCACTTGGGTTTTCCTTGTGTACTCCAGTTTCCTCCCATATTCCAAAGACGTACAGGTTTGTAGGTTAATTTGGCTTTGGTAAAAATTGTAAATTGTGCCTAGTGTGTAGGGTACAGGGTGGCCGCTCGTCAGCGTGGCAGTGAGCCAAAGGGCCTGTTTCCACACTGCCTGTTGAAACTAAACTGAACTAAATCCTAAAGACAGATAGCTAAGTAGGTTAATTGGCCACTATAAATTGTCCACAGTCAGAGAATCTAGAGGGAGCTGACAGCAATGCGTGCAAAATAAAATCAGATTAGATTAGCAAATGAGTGTTTGATATTCAGGGTGGACTCAGTGGTCCATAATCTATTACCATGCTGTGTGAATCTGTGACATCAATGGCATCTGATACATGTGTGCAACTTAATGGCATGAGTTTTCATTAGATGCTATTCTAATTTGAAGCCATTAGGAAGAGAGAAAAATCATTAGTAGGAAGGTTACAACCATCAATAAGCTGAACTGGGGCAACTCATTAAGGCTATTCTGTCAAACCTTCTCAAATTCTTGACAGCACAGGAAAGCAATGGTCACGAACCACACCACCCATTGCAGTTATTTTTCATGAGATACACGTTGTCCTGAATTAGCAATACATCCCAATTCATTCATTATGTTGGGTCAGAACCCTAAAACTTCGAAGCCAAATTCCTTCACCACCCAGATGACAACACATCTGAGAACACAGCTCACAAACTAAAACGGCATATTGAGATGGGCAACAAAAGTTGTCCTTGCTAGCTGTAAAACTGTTGAAGAGAAGTTAACATATACTGCCAGAAGGTCCCACTTAGGCGTTTTCTTTGGCGACTGCCGGCGACTGTCACAGTCGTAGCAAGTCGACGAAAAAGCGTCGACTGGACCCCCCCTACGACAATGTCTTTGACAAGCTATGACAACCTAACATCTAGTCGACGTCAAGCTACGACAAGCTACCGACAACCGGCGACCCATTAGGACGTCCACCTACGAGTAGACCCATGACAACTTACGCCAAGCAAAGTCAACCTACATCCGCCTGCAACAAGCTATGACAAGTTACAACCCTGTCGGCGACAACTGAAGAAAACTGAAGACAATTCAGTCGCTGGTACCTGTCGCCGGTTGACATAGGTTGATGTAGGTAGTCGCCAATGGAATTCACCGGTCAGCAGCTGGCGACAACCAATGTCACCTGGCGACAACCTGCGTCATCCTGGCGACAACCTATGACAGCACCTACGATAGGAGAAGACAAGCTAAGTCAAGCCCACAGTCGCTGAAAAGTTTTGAACATTTCAAAACTCGGCCACGACCAGAAAAATGTTACAACTCTTTAAGGGCCTGTCCCACTGCGGGGACGTAATTTATGAGTTTAAAAGGGTTTGCGCTCGACTCAAACTCGCAGCATGCTCGACACGTGGTCCTAGGAGGTCTATGTAAAGGGGCTGTCCCACTGCTTCGACCTAATCCGCGAGTACTGGCGAGTTTTCCCTCGACTCATACTCGCAGCATGGTCGACACGAGGTCCTAGGAGGTCTTTGTAACTCTCCTTCGTGCTTGAGGGTAGTCCCTGCGTACTCGAGGCCTCAGCTAGGTCTCGGTGTATTTCAAAAATTGGTCGGCATGGAAAAAAATCGATATTGTTTTTTACTCATAGGTTTAGTCGAAGTAGGTCGTAGTAGGTTGACATGTTATTTATGGGTAATCAAAGGCAATCGAAGGGAATCAAAGGTAGTCAAAGGTAATCAAAGATAGTCAAAGATAGTCATAGATAGTGTTAGTATAGTCGAAAGTAGTCGAAGGTGGTCGTTTTCACTCTCCACTATTCGGTGTCAAATTTTCCCGATGCTAGTCGAAACTAGTCTTCAACATAGTCGAAGGAGATTGAAGGAGATCGAAGGAGGTCTTCTACACCGTCGACGGAGGTCTTCTACATATTAATAAGAGGTTTTTTACATAGTCAAAAGAGGTCGTAGGAGGTGTTCTACTTCAGCGATACAACAAGACCATGACACTTTTTAAAACTCTCCTAAACTCTTCTAAACTCACAAATTAGGTCCCTGCAGTGGGACAAGCCCTTTAGGTGACTCGAGCAGACAATGTGGTGACAGGCTAGTCACCTGTAGTCGCCGCAAAAATCACCTAAGTGGGACATGGGCTTTAAGATGACCAGATTTCAGTCAGATTACCCTCACTGTAATTTGTTATCTTCCGCAGCCACAGGTTGGATTTAAGTGATGATTGGTATCACTATATTTGTTAACTGACAGAGGCAAACTGCAGTCTGAAGAAACTGACAGAGGCAAACTGCTACTCTAAATGAATTGTCTTTGAGTACAGCCAATAATTAACAGGCACATGATGTTGCGACACAGCCTAACTCAATAGCAATGGGCACAGATTATATCCCCATTAATTAATCTAAAACATAAATGGAGACACAGATCCAGTGATGCAGAATAACAAATCATGAAAAGCAAAATTATTGGTGGATAAACACAAATTGAAGGAATGAATACAAAAGAAGTGATGCTAAATCTATATGAATCGGCAGTTACAATTGTTCTCTGAATTGTTCTCTGAACTGTTTTGCTCATCACTTTATTAAAAAGGTAATAGTGCATTAAATAAATGCTTCTATTGTCCCTGAAATAGTGAATATACATTATCAATATAATGAGATAGACCAAATAGACAATAGACAATAGACAATAGGTGCACGAGTAGGCCATTTGGCCCTTCAAGCCAGCACCACCATTCAATGATCATCCCCAATGATCATCCCCATGGCTGATCATCCCCAATCAGTACCCCGTTCCTGACTTATCCCCATATCCCCTGACTCCGCTATTTTTAAGAGCCCTATTTAGCTCTCTCTTGAAAGCATCCAGAGAACCTGCCTCCACCGCCTCCACGAGGCAGAGAATTCCACAGACTCACCACTCTCTGTGAGAAAAAGTGTTTCCTCGTCTTGGTTCTAAATGGCTTACTCCTTATTCTTAAACTGTGGCCCCTGGTTCTGGACTCCCCCAACATCGGGAACATGTTTCTTGCCTCTAGTGTGTCCAAGCCCTTAACAATCTTATATGTTTCAATGAGATACCCTCTCATCCTTCTAAACTCCAGTGTGTACAAGCCCAGCTGCTCCAGTCTCTCAGCATATGACAATCCCGTCATCCCGGGAATTAACCTTGTAAACCTGCGCTGCACTCCATCAATAGCAAGAATGTCCTTCCTCAAATTAGGGGACCAAAACTGCACACAATACTCCAGGTGTGGTCTCACTAGGGCTCTGTACAACTGCAGGACCTCTTTGCTGCTATATTCGATTCCTCTTGTTATAAAAGCCAACATGCCATTCGCTTTCTTCACTGCCTACCGTAACTGCATGCTTACTTTCATAGACTGATGAACAAGGACCCCCAGATTCCGTTGTACTTCCCCTTTTCCCAACCTGACGCCATTTAGATAGTAATCTGCCTTCCTGTTTTTGCTACCAAAGTGGATAACCTCACATTTATCCGCATTAAACTTTGTCTGCTATGCATCTGCCCACTCCCCCAACCTGTCCAAGTCACCCTGCATTCTCATAGCATCCTCCTCACAGTTCACACTGCCACCGAGCTTTGTGTCATCTGCAAATTTGCTAATGTTACTTTGAATCCCTTCATCCAAATCATTCATCTATTCATGGAAATCTATTAATGGAAAATTTATGGTGATTTCTAAATTATGAGGGAGTTTTAGCTAATGTAAATATTGAAAATGATTTTTAACTACGGTGAATTAGGAAATCAGGACTTTTAAGTTTGGCATTAAAGGCTAATGGGGATGTTATTAGACTAAATTATTATTTAGACCAAAAATGTATTTGCTGAAGGACATTTTGTGATAAGCATTATGACTTTCCATCCATCGCAAAAGTTTTTTTTTGTGTCTTCGTTTGATGCAAATGTGACCCTTCCTTCGCCTCATGAGAGTTATACAGCATGGAAATAGGCCATTCGGTCCATCTCATCCAAGTGACAAAGGTGCATTCCTGAGCTCGTCCCATTTGCCTGCATCGGGCTCATAACGTTTTCCTTTCAATGAACCAGTCCAAATGTCTTTTAAACCTTGTAATTGTGTCCACTTTTACCACCTCCTTTGGCAGCTCACTCCAAGTACTTGGCACCCCCTGGATGAGTAAAACTGACCCTCAGGTCCCCTTTAAAGCTTTCTCCTGTCACCTTAAATCTATGTCCCCTAGTTTTAGGCTTCCATAACTTGGGGAAAAATACTGTGTCCATCCACCTTATCTATGCCCCTCGTTACTTTATAAACCTCTATAAAGTCATATCTCAGCCTCCTTTGCTCCAAGGAAATCCAGTCTCTCTCAGTCTGTCCTTTTAACTCCAGCCCACACTCGATAATATCCTTGTGAATCTTTTCTGCATCATTTCCTGCTTAATCACATCCTTCCTGTTGTATGATCACTAGAACTGCACACAATATACTAGGTGTAGTTTTGCCAACATCTTATACAGCTGCAACATGACATCCTAACTCTTGTCCTCAATGTCTCCTTGGATGAAGCCAAGCATTCCATCGGGAAGGGGTTCCCAACCTTTTTCGTCCCATTTTCCACTGACAACTTTAATAGCACACTAGACTAAGTGGGACCCGTTGGGTGTGTGGTGCGGGTGTGGGGTGTGGGGTGGGAGAGGACGTCTATATGTGGGCTGGAGGGGTTTGTGAGGGGGGTGAGGAGGAGGGATGTGGGGGAGGAGGGGGTGTGGTTTGGGCGGGGTGTGGGGGGAAGGGAGGATGCGGGAGGGGGAGGGGGTGGTTTGGGGAAGAGGTGTGTTTGGGAGGGGGGGGGGGTGGGAGGGGTGTGTGGGCAGGGCGGTATGTGTGGGCAGGGAGGGGTGTGAGGGGGGGGGGGTTGTAGGCAATGGATGTTGTGGACCAGGGGGGTTTGTGTGGGGGAGAGGTGTGTGGGCAGGAGGGGATGTTGTGTGTGGGATGGAGGGGGGGTTTGTGGGGGGGAGGGGGGTTGTGGGTGGGAGGGGGGGTTGTGGCGGGAGGGGAGGGTTGTGTGGAGGAGTGGGGGTGTGGGGGAGGGGGATGTGGGGGTGTGTGGGGAGGGGGGGATGTGTGGGAGGGTTTGGGTGTGTGGGAGGGAGGGGTGTGTGGGGGGGAAGGGTTGTGTGGGGGGGGGCGGGTGGGGTGTGGGGGGGGGGGGAGGGGTGTGATGGCGGGGGAGGGGTGTGGGGGCAGGGGGGCAGGGGGCAGGGAGGGAGAGAGCTCAGAGAAAACACGGGGGAAGAGTCATGGGGGAGAGTGTGGTATTACGGTGGTGGGGGGCAGGAGCCAGCGAGGGGGACCAGAGGGGAAGGGGTTGGGGGTGCGCTGTGGACTCACAGCGGGCACTGGCCGCATCACAGGTCGTCTCCTCTCTGCCAGTATTCTCCTCTTTCCATGTGGCGACATCGACGCCATCTCGAACTCCGCGCTGGCTGGGCTGGGTCGGGCCGGACAGAGCCTCCCGCAGCTGCAGTAAAGACGCAGAGGGAAGAAGAGAGCTCGTGGTGTGTGTGGGCAGGAAGATGGTTGTGAGAGGTGTGTGGAAGGGAGGGGTGTGTGGGAGGGAGGGTTGTGTGCGGAGGGGTTGGGATGTGGGGGGGTGGGGTGTGGGTGCTGGTGGACAGGGGGCCAGGGAGTTTGGAGAAAAGACAGGGAAGAGCCATGGGGGAGTGTGTAGTATTACGGGGGAGGGGGACAGGAGTCAGCGAGGGGGAACAGAAGGAAAGGGGTTGGGGTGCGATGGGGACTCACAGCTTCGCTGGCCGCTTCGCTGGCCATTCTCCGCATGGCTCGCGGACTTAAACAGCATAGCTGTGGACAGCCCCGGCCCCACGGCTTTATTCTCCTCGCCCGGTGATTAACAGCGGGTGCCGGGAGGGGCGTTACCTTCCTGGTGACTGACAGGCAAGAAGACCAATCTGCTGATCTCACAATTATTTATACCTTCATACATTTGTAATATTCCACCAATCGGAAAAAAAAAACATGGTGCGCTTGGAGCAGAGGAGAACGATGAGTAAGGTGGAGAAAAAAATCCTAGCGATATACGGTACCGTTTGCGCAATTAAATATTGTGCAAACCGGAAGAGGTCAAGATGAGAGTTTTAGTAATAGTATAGAAGATAGATAGATAACAATGTTATTTCACTTATTTATGAACAACTAATCTTCTTTTATGAGCCATATGAGTGGCTAAAGGGATCAGGGGGTATGGAGAGAAGGCAGGTACAGGATACTGAGTTGGATAATCAGCCATGATCATATTAAATGGCGGTGCAGGCTCGAAGGACCGAATGACCTACTCCTGCACCTATTTTCTATGTTTCTATGTTTCTTCTTCTTGCGTATGGAGTGCACAGCTTAAAGTTGTAGGACAACTTGTTCTATTTAATCTTATTTGATTGTGCATGCCGGGTTGATTCGTCAAAACAGGGTGGACCATGTGAAGGTTCCAATCTTCCACCCCATGAACAACTAATGATGAGCAGATATCGGTATGCCAAACATAGTCAGTCAATGAGAAAAAAAATGTACAAATCCAGAATCAACAAATTTACCCCCTGGGTAGGTGATATTTACCCCCTGGGTGGGTGAAATTTACCCCCTGGTTGGGAACCTTCGCCATAGGGCTTCTTCACCCCTTGTCTACTTGTATTGCCAATTTCAGAAAACAATGTACTTGTTTCCCTAGATCTCTCTGATCTAACACTCCACAGGATATATTCACTACCCATGTCCTGCATATCATGTCCTGCCCTGGTTTAATGTTCCAAAATGCATTGCTTCACACTTGCCCTATTAAATGTCTACCTGCCATTCCTTTGCCCACTTTCCTACGTGGTCTAGATCCTGTTGCAATTTTGTACAACTGTCTTCACTGTCCACCGCATCACCAATTTTAGCATTACCCACAAACTTATTATTCATGCCAAATTCATTCTCATCAAAATTGTTAATATCTATGATAAACAACAGGGGACCTAGCACTGTTTGTTTTGGCACACCACTGGTCACAGGCCTCCAATCTGAAAAAACAACCCTTCACTAACATACATCTGTCCAACTACCAAGCCAATTGCATATCCAATTGGTTAACTCACCCTCAATCCCATGACGAACTTCTGAACATGTCTGCCATCAAAAAACTAAATCATATGTTAACCCATGCCTTCTCACGCACAAAGCTAAGCTGACTTTTCCAGATCAGTCCTGGCTTTCCAAGTGCACTTACATTCTGTGTCTATCTGTGTTAAACTAGCAATTCATATTATAACATATATAAAACACATATAAAAAATCTCTGCCAGGGCTCTAGCAATTTCCTCCCTTACTTTCTACAGTGTCTTCAGAAACACTTGGTCAGACCTCAAGAGCTTATCCACCTTAATACACCTCAAGACCAATGACATCTCCTCTTTCCTAATATCAATTTGTTTCCGAATATCTCTATTCTCTTCCCTGGTTTTGCTAACTTCCATGATCTTCTTCACCTATCCAAAATGATCTTAAATGTCGAGAGTATTTCCACTCAGCTGATAATTATGGAACCAAATCTTATTCCGTACAACCGTATGCAGGAAAATTACCCTTGATCTTTTCTTTATCTCTCTCCTGATAAATGTTAATCCTAACTCATATGGCTCATAAAATCTTGAAACTCTGAAACATGGGATGCAGACTTAGCCAAGCATTTATTTTGGGAAGGACCACCTTTACAAAATGTGATTGTCTGCAAGGTGTCAAGTTGTTGCTAATCTATTAATTTAGGGTAATGCAGAAGGGACATCAACCAAGGACACAATGGAATATTGGAAAGTTGTACAACAAATCAAGGCATTTAGGATTGGGTTAGGGTGCAAGCTGCGATGAACTGAGGTGTTGTAGGGGTTACAAAATGGTGCCATGTAACACTGTGCATATCAGGCTGCCTCTAGGCATTGGTACATCTCCAATTGGGGATCCTTAGCATGAATTAATACTGTAGATCTCATAAAGTGTACTAAAAGTCCAAAATTGTTTTCTGAGAACAAATTCTCACATACTGACATTAATGTTGCAGTACACAATACATTTCTGAGTAAAGTGTCACTTAGTTTTTCTCACTCTGTTTTTGCATGATTTATAGATCTTGTTCTGATTCTATCAGCTGGGGTTCAAAAACCTAGCAAACACTTGGATCAATTGAAGTTAAGAGAACTGACTACCCAGGGATAAATACAACTGATACTCAGTGCTCTCAGATGTTCAGTGGCAGGGGCCAAGGACAAATTATTCCCCCGTAATCAATTTCCCTCCAAAACTTTATCATTCTCACTTGGTGCCAGATGTGTTAGCTCTGACAGACTTTTCTGGGTTTTAGAAACATAGAAACATAGAAATTAGGTGTAGGAGTAGTCCATTTGGCCCTTCGAGCCTGCACCGCCATTCAATATGATCATGGCTGATCATCCAACTCAGTATCCCGTACCTGCCTTCTCTCCATACCCTCTGATCCCCTCAGCCACAAGGGCCACATCTAACTCCCTCTTAAATATAGCCAATCGACTGGCCTCAACTACCCTCTGTGGCAGAGAGTTCCAGAGATTCACCACTCTCTGTGTGAAAAAAGTTTTTCTCATCTCGGTTTTAAAGGCTTATCCTTAAGCTGTGACCCCTTGTCCTGGACTTCCCCAACATCGGAAACAATCTTCCTGCATCTAGCCTGTCCAACCCCTTAAGAATTTTGTAAGTTTCTATAAGATCCCCTCTCAATCTCCTAAAATCTAGAGAGTATAAACCAAGTCTATCCACTCTTTCTTCATAAGACAGTCCTGACATCCCAGGAATCAGTCTGGTGAACCTTCTCTGCACTCCCTCTATGGCAATAATGTCCTTCCTCAGATTTGGAGTCCAAAACTGTACGCAATACTCCAGGTGTGGTCTCACCAAGACGTTGTACAACTGCAGTAGAACCTCCCTGCTCCTATACTCAAATCCTTTTGCTATGAAAGCTAACATACCATTTGCTTTCTTCACTGCCTACTGCACCTGCATGCCTACTTTCAATGACTGGTGTACCATGACACCCAGGTCTCGCTGCATCTCCCCTTTTCCTAATCGGCCACCATTTAGATAATAGTCTGCTTTCCTGTTTTTGCCACCAAAATGGATAACCTCACATTTATCCACATTATACTGCATCTGCCAAACATTTGCCCACTCACCCAGCCTATCCAAGTCACCTAGCCATGAGGATGATGCAGTCTCCTAGCATCATTCTCACAGCTAACACTGCCCCCCAGCTTAGTGTCATCCGCAAACTTGGAGATATTGCCTTCAATTCCCTCATCCAGATCATTAATATATATTGTAAATAGCTGGGGTCCCAGCACTGAGACTTGTGGTACCCCACCAGTCACTGCCCGCCATTGTGAAAAGGACCCGTTTACTCCTACTCTTTGCATTTTCTTTTCATTTTATTCATGAGCTTACTTCCTATGAGAATATAACAACAGGCATCCCTTTGTAGAGCTATGCAAGAGCAAAACATGTTTTTTGAAGAATACATCTTGTCATTTCTTCTTCCACATCTGGTGATCACTAACTAAACAAAGCAAAGAATATTCCCTTTCAAAATAACCTTTCCATTGAATTATTTAGTTGGCTAGACCAGAAAGGGACCTGCTTCTGGGTGGATGATAGGCCATGCTTAAGTAATGGTATAAGTGGTCAAAGAAACAGATATTTGTGCTGATTTTGTCTCATAGTGCACAGTTTAATGTTTTGCTGCTGATTCTAATGGAGACTGCCTGAAATCTGAGCACGCTAAAAATAATTCTGCATTAACAATAAGTTTTTGTTTTGTGTTTTCTGTCTATATTGAATATGGCAGTATATGTTAACAAGATATTTTAAGGAAACTGGGACTGCATCACAAGGCAACACATGGAGGTCATACAATAACCTAACTTCATTCAGCATTATTAGCATAGTACAATATCCCAGAAACTTCAAAGGGGAAATACCAACAAAATGAGTAGTGTGCCTATCAAAGAAGTAGGGTTTTATGTCATGGAGATGGGAAGGGGTTAAAGTAGTTAGCTACTGGGATAACCAGTAAGCCTTTACAAACTGAACATAGGTGTTCAGCAAAATGGTCACCAAGTCTACGCCGTTGATCAAAAGCCCACATCTGGAACGCTGGATGCAGTAGATGAGGTTAGAGGAGATGCACATAAATCTGTCTCACCTGGAAGGACTACTGGGGTCCCTGGATAGAGGTGAGGGAATAAGTATTAGGGCAGGTGTTGCATCTCCTGCATTTGCAGGGGACAATACCTGGGGAAGGGGTAGTTTGAGTGGGAAAAGATGAGTAAACCAAGGATTTGTGGAGGGAGCAGTCTCTGTGAAAGGGGTGGAGATGTGAAGATATGATTAATGGGGCAGCATAATGAAGATGAATTGTCGGATGAAATTAGTGAAGGAGGGGACATGACCACTGGTGTTGTGAGCACCATGAATGGGATACCGGAAGATAGATAAGCAATGGAAAAGTTAAATCCTGAAATGGCATGTACAGGCAATTTCTCTAATAAGTAAGATCCACTTAAAAGGAAAAAAAATCTATACAGAAGCTAATCATATAATTATTTAATATCTATTGGAACCCACTTACAAAATTGTATCAGTAGAAGCAAGATAAATATTTTCTTTTGAACTCTTGATTAGAAAATTATGTTCAAAGCGAGGTGGAGGCAGTTATAATTATGCGATGGACTATTACTTACAAGAATAGTTCAAAAGTTAAAAATAAAAAGTTTATGTGGACCCTGACATGGCACCTAGGTATATCAACATATGAACATTTAATATATTATCTTATTTACATTCAAGTACCACTGAATAAGAGAGAGAGATTGAATATCAACATGTCCGAAAGCTGGCAAATGGTGTAATTTGGGGACCTATATTGTTGACTGGAGAATGATCAACTCCTTTCAAAGTGGAAATAATGGCTCTGAAATTCCAGCTTGGAAGATTCTGAAGCCTAAAGGGCCCGTCCCACTTACGCGACCTTGGCTCGCAAATTTCGCGACCTCGTGGTCGCTTAAGGCGTACGGGCACCATATGGCCGTGCGAGGCCGGTCCCACTTAGAAGTGCGGAGTTGTGCGGGGCTGGACCCGACATCGCGCGGGGCTCCGAAATTCTTGCAGAGGCCGAAATCTTTGCACGCCAATGGCCTGTCGGCACGCAGGCGCATTGCGGTCGTACGCAGTGTCTTGACGTCGTACGCAGCATCTTGACGGCGTATGCAGCGTCTTGATGGCGTACACCTAGTGCGTGGCGTTGTGTGATGACGTCACCACCTGGCGTGGCGTTGCATGATGACATCACCACCCGACGCCGTGCGACGCCCAAATTCAGTCGGCCCGCCTCCTGATTGATAAGCATGACGTAAATGATGTCACGCGCGAACTTAGTGCATACTTAGCGTGAACTTAGCGTGAACTTAGCGCAAACTTAGCGTGAACTCTGACAAATGGTAGTTACTTTCCATGAGAAGTAATCATCATGCTGGAACCTTTATTTTGCCTCACCCTGTTAATATTGGCTAAATTAAAGACACCATAAAATGGCCGATCCCTGCACTTGTCAGAATTGCTTAACCCTTGTCAGCTGAACTTTACAGGCTTTGATTGGTGCCAGCCATGCTAGGTTCAGACTGGTGTGCAGGATGGAGAGGGGTCCAGGTGTTCTCCCTGTTTCTCTTAAATTGATAACATGTAGTTTTGCAAAGTAACCTTAAGTGCATCATTTCTATTGGATCGCTGCAAAAGCATTGTAAATAGTATAAATAATGTTGCAAGACGGTTATCCTGTTAATCGATGATTGGTCGAACTGTTGAGCCTTGGAGAAATTGTTTGAATCTCAGGGCACAACGTTTCAATGTTTGTTCTTGTTGGCTTCCTTCTAGAGCTTTCTTTCTAATACAATGTATTAAGCTGCTGTATTATTGGGTTAGGGAAATGTCTGTTATGTATGGGGTTAATTGATTCTCTAATTGGATTGTAATGAGACCACCTCTCATTCAGCCTCTCAAGGTCCCGGGGACCTATAAAAGTCTGCTGCCACGAGGTCCTGCGTCGATCTTCTGGGAGAGCTCTTGGGACTGCGTGACCTTCTGGAGTGTCTCTGTTTGAGCGAGGCCTAGAGGGCTTGATCAGGCAGATACGAGGATTGAATCCGCGGTGGGATAGATACTGTAGTAAAACTGTAATTGTGTTTTGACAAAATAAAGATTAGTTGTTCAAGTGCTTGATTCAGTGATTTTTGACTGAAACTAGACGAGGGGGGAAGCTTAGAACAAGCAATTTACAACCCCATGATTTTACATGTGGACTATCAAAGTATATGTGGTAATTTCTCAATGCTCATTCATTGCTGAATGTACTAAATCTGCTGTTCAACTGATCCTCCAAAACATTCTTTGATTCTTAACTATTTATGTAAAAAATGTTTTTAAAAAAAAGTCAAAATCTCTACCTGTGTTTTTGATTTTAAAATACATACAATAGTCACCTTTTCAGTTTTAACCTCAATAATATATCCTCCAGAGGCAGACAACATATAAATGATTGAGAAGTAAGTACACTTATGAGAAACAGTGCAAGATTGAAATAAACCTCCAAATCCCAATTTGAGAGCGCAAATGATTTATTAAATCATGGTTCCAAAGTGATGCATATATTTTTTTTATTATTATGCAAACTAGTTTGTTAGTCTTTCCACGTTATAACAATAAATACAATTCCAAAGAATCTAATTTGCAGCAAAACATTTGTGAAGTCCTGAGGTTGTTAAAGCGAGTGCATACATTTTCTAGATGGCATTCTTATGATTCATTTAAGCATTATCCTTTTTCTGCATAATTCAGGCTTTTCACAAAACTATAGGTTGTTCATGGAAATAAAAACCGGAACTTTTGCAGAAAATAAAAATCTGCTTCACAATTACATCAAATATTACTTGATTATTCTTAAGGTCAGAAACTTTGATCACGTCACAAATGAGAATATTCATATTAATGGACTAAATCTGCTGTTCAACTGACCCTCCGAAACATCCTTTGATTCTTAACGTTCTTAAGGCTTACGTTTGAAGATGGATAATCTCACATCCATTAAAATCACAAAATGTGGCCAAAAACACAGCTAGGGATGACCAATTCAGCCCTAGTTTTAATATCCAAAATTCTGTGTAACTCAAAGCTGGCTGGACACATTTTATGATGAACCATGATCAAGCAGAATAATTTCTGCTTCTACATGTAGGCTCAGTAATAATAATTTTTTTCTTGGAGATTCAAGATACGGAAAACAGGAAGTAATTTTACTTCTGTCCATAGTAACTTTGCACTGACCTCCCCAACGGTAGAATTAATCAGTGTGGACACACTTCCCAAGACCACACTGCCACACAAGTCGTTATGACCTTGACAATGCAAAACACAATAATTCATTATTTTTTTACACCACTAAACATATTCTACCATCTTTAGGTTTCAATATATTTTATTTACCAAAGCATGTTGAATGATAAAAGCATTTGCTTACTCTAGTGAATGCAGAAATTATATTGCAGATTTACAGTCATATATGATATATGAGAGTTGTAATTGTCTCATCAAATTATTTATAGTCGCTAGATTTTAATGGCAAGTCAACCCTAATTAAAATAATGGGTTGGTTGAACGACAACTTATTATTATAATCAGCCTTTGCTCTTGCCTGGAAATACAGAAATGCAGTGCCATAACTGTCACCTCACTCATTCCATTTCATAAGGTTAAGGCACAGATATACAATGAAACCACTGTCACCTCCTCAGGTTAATTCAAGGCTATTCTTCTGTTTATTCCAAGTTGCATGTTCATGCAGAAGAGAAAAAAAAATACCATGAGTTTGTTGCAAATAACTGTATTTTCCAATAAATGTCACTATTTTTTGTTAAAAGCTACATACAAAGTTACTTTGACAAGTTGTTTGCTCAAGTAACTAGCAGCAATATTAAATTTGTATCCATTTCCAATTATTGGAATAATCCAATTTGGATGCTCCTGAGAATGGGATGTGTAGTTGCACAATACACTGTTGTTATAATGTACAAGGTTAAAAAGAATCCCTAACCGTTAAAAAAATATTTCTGGTGCTATTCATTCTGCAGGCATTCCAATTTTCATGGAGGAGATCAAGGATAGCACTGAGCAAACTGCACTAATGCCACTGACCTTCATTCTTCACTGTAAAGTTCTGCTTCTGTAATTGGCATGAACTCTGGGGTATTTGAGCGGACATTCAAAGTATAAGTACACAAATTATGCATTCTTGTAGTGGATCTGAGCTGCAGAAATGCACATATCATCATAATGAATTAATTCCAGAAATGTCGAGTGGTTTTTTCAGGTATAAATCTATTCTGCTCAGTTATAAATCATTAAAATGAGTTCCACAGATACTACAGAACACCACAGTCATGCAAAGTGCATATAGTTTTCATAGGTTTTTGGAACACTCGTCATCGAAATAGCTTATGGTTGTTCCAAAAATGTTCTTTTTAAAATGTTTATTTTTGATTTTAAAGTCTCTTCAGTCAAACCAATGTGAATGTAATATTATAAAGTATCTAATATATGTAGATTGAATTCCAGAATATATATGCCGCATCATTTATAGTGTAATTAATTAACATAATTACGTGCAAAATGTATATGTTTCTTCGTGAAATGTCATTTTGGCATCCAAATCTTTAAAAAAAAACTAGATCAAGGATTCTGAACTACATGAGGTTCAGCTTGTTCCGAAAATAGCAGCTTAAAAGTTAGAATAAATCTTCTCTCTAAAATAGTTAATTGAGATCTTGCATCTCAAAGTGTATTAACCTTTAGAGAATAGCCAAGCAAAAGTATTACCATTAGGGACTAAACATTGAAAATATTCCAAGTGGTATCAGACCAATCTAAAAGTGCCAAATAAAACCCTATCATTAAAACAGGACAACATATTAGTGTTGCAAATGACCAACAAGTTAGTCAGAATTATGTAATGGACAGGTTACTATTTAGGAAGTGAGCATTCATAATAAAAGAGGTTGACAGGAGGATATCATTCAGATTCTGTGCATACTAATTTGGGCTTCTTTTTGGGTGACATCAGGTACACTAGAAGTGTGTATCTTTGTGCCCAAATACCAACCTTTCATGGATACTGCAGGAAGGAAATAACTCCAAGGGATAAAGGCATAATGGCAGCTTCCAGGGAATCTTGGGGATATCTATTACTGGGATCTTCCAGCAGGTACAGGCTGCTTGGCATTGTGGAAGAGAAGTAACTCCAGATAATACACATTCCAGCTGATCTGGGTAACTTTGATATCACATGGTTGGAATCAATTACACATTGCACCAATGAGATGCTAACAAGAGTATAAATGTTCAGTAATCTCTCTATTGGATTAATGTGCACCACATTGCAAGGGTGTTGGAAGGATCTTACACAATGGAAATCTAGGCTTGCAGTCACTTTATCTACAACTGGTAGAGCATAGCCAATAGGAAAATGGAACTTTGAGGTTGTTCCAGGCTTTTTCAAAAATAACCACGTTATGTATGATATGCTTAATGCCTGTAAACACAGACATCTAGATATAGTTTAGTTTCAATGTTTTTTTGTTTTAGAGAGTGGAAACAGGCCCTTCGGCCCACCAAGTCCACGTAGATCAGCGATCCCCATACACTAGCATTATCCTATACACTAGTAACAATTTACAATATTTACCGAAGCCAAATTAACCTACACAACTATATGTGTTTGGAGTGAGAGAGGAAACCAGAGCACCCGGGGAAAACCCATATGATCACGAGAAGAACATACAAACTCCTTACAGACAACACCCATAGTCAGGATCATACCCAGGTCTCTGACACTGTAAGGCAGCAACTTTATCGCTGCGTCACCATGCCGCTGGTATGTTGTATCTTTTTTCATCAGCAGTTGTTACGGTTTTCTGCAAGAGTTGCCTCTCTCCTGTGTAGCTGCAGCGAAATGTAAAGCAGACTGACGCTTCTTTTGTCCATCATAGTCCTCTTTGGGGTTCCAGGTTGCCACAGGATGAAATGTGTAGGACAGAACTGCAGATGTTGGTTTAAACTAAAGATTGACACAAAAATCTGGTGTAACTTAGCGGCACAGACAGCATATCTGGAGAGAATGACCCAAAACGTCACCCATTCCTTCTCTGCAGAGATGTTGCCTGTCGCCTGCTCAGTTACTCCAGCTTTTTGTGTCACAGGATGAGTTGTGTCTCTGATGATGTGGCTGTGCAGGGCTACAAATTACAATGAATGCAGCTCTGAAATATTGAAAGTGAACACACACAAGTACATTACATTTTTTTCTCATAATTCCTTAGTAAATTCACAATGCAACTTCTGTGAAGAGAGACTTTCACAGTACCATTCAAGGAACCAGCTGTGAGGCCATAGTGTTTACTGCAATATTTGTTTGTCAACTTATGTGTCCCTGCCAATGCCACTATCCTTTTGTCTTGATTTCACTGACAAATTGCAGCAACCATAGGATTTCTATGAACATGGAGATAAATTAATGAACAACCAACATAACCCATCGCTCCCAATATGTTTCTGCAAATAACCTAAGGTACTTAGGTTAAATGTGAATTGATGCAATAGGTTCCCTCATACTATTCATATTGCTGCATTTGGTCTTGCACTAATGTTTAAATTCACCCACTTTTTCAGCATAAATCATCACATATCTTAGATTCCCAAGGACATGGTAATTAATCAACATCTATCTGCATGTTTACAAAATTTGCCTCCCAATGTCCTTGTGATGGTGCCAAATATATGGCAGCTCCAATCACTGAGAGTGGCAGGGGTTAACATTAGTAAGACAATCACCATGTGTCATAGTCTCAACCATGCACTCCTTTACTTACAGCATGTTCTTCAAGACAAGTTGGCATTCTCCCAACAAAATATTGGCCAAAACTATCTCCTTAGAGAAAACATGTCAACATCTATGTGACATTCAGAGAGTGTACTATCCAGTGACAGTGATAATCCCATTGTAGATAGTTTCAAGCCATCCTCCTAAAGACTTTGTTTAAGAAGGAACTGCAGATGCTGGAGAAGGGTTTCGGCCCGAAACATTGCCTATTTCCTTCGCTCCATAGATGCTGCTGCACCCGCTGAGTTTCTCCAGCTTTTTTGTGTAACCTCCTAAAGACTTTGTTGCTTTCACTTGAATGATGGGTTCATTCAAGATGGGGACTGAACTAGTTAGGTGAAGATTTGCAGAGAACTGACAGAGCTACTTTAAGCAGAATACATGTCTTTAATGCAGTATAGATTAGTTTAAAAATAATTAAGTTAATGAATGAACAGCCTGCAATAGATTTACATCTTTCAAGAGGCTACACTCACTTGTGCAATCCATATGTAGTTTTTCTTTGTGGAATTAAAAATGAGAGAGATCTAGTCAGTGAAGTAAGTAGTTTTCTTCTTCTCGTCTTCCTAATGGAGAGATGCCTTCTCAGAATGAAACTAAAGAGCAAAAGAGAAGGAACATGTTTGCAGTCCAGCTCTCCTGCCTGTCCTTTCACAAAAGCACAGAAATAGAGAGGATAATAGTCTGTTGGTAAAATATCCAAAATGAAGGCAATATATTTACAGAGGCAGTGGTGCCATAACAATTACATTTTTAATTTAAATGTACAGTTGACACAGAAGTAAAGGTAAAACAAGCTCTGTACAGCTATTGTTCTAATATCTCATGCACACTTTATTTCTGACACTGTGGGTTAGAACAAGGGATACCACAGGGCACTTTGAACTGCCTTTACTGAGATGCTATCTGGATACTTAGTTACAGGGAAAACAAATGATCGATATTTATGGCATGGCGAATATAGGCTAAAAATATATATGGAAAAATACAACATAGGCAGATGCGGATAACCATGGAGCTTAGTTCTATCAGTGAGTGTGCATTTAAGTTAACAATACAAGCCCAACTATTATCATAATCTTCAGTCTGCTGTGGCATAATTTGTCATGCACCACAAACCTTTTTTATACCTCCCACCAGGAGGTTACAATGACTGACACACTGCCTTGTTTGTCCTTGCATAGATTTTAAGGTTTCCTGCCTTTCCACTGACAGTTCTCCTGACATCACTTAAGACAGTTGAACAAGAAATAAATCAATATTTTGAAGAAACAACACCTGCCGCTATACCTCCTCCCTCGACTCTGTCCAGGGACCCCGACAGTCATTTCAGGTTAGGCAGAGGTTCACTTGCACCTCCTCTAACCTCATCAACTGTATTCGTTGTTCAAGATGTGGACTCTTTTAAATCAGCAAAACCAAACGCAGACTAGACGATCTTTTCGTGGAACACCTTTGCTCAGCCTGCCTGAACCAACCTGACCTCCCGGTTGCTGGAAACTTTAATTCTCCTTCCCAATCCTACACAAACCTCTCAATCGTCGGCCTCCTCCATTGACAGAGTGAGGCTAAACGCAAATTAGAGGAACAGCATCTCATATTTCGCTTGGGCAGCCTGCAGCCCAAGTGATATGAATATTGATTTCTCTCACTTCAGGTAGCCCCAGCATTTACTCTCTCTCTATCCCTACCCCAGCCAAGTCGCACTAGCTTCTCATTTTCACCATACAAACAGGTTACAATGGCCTGTTTCCTTTATCATCATTACTTTTTTGCATATCTTTCATACATTGTTCTTTATCTCTCCACATCACCTTCTATATCTTTCATTTCCCTTATTCCTAACCAGTTTCGACCCAAAATGCCACCCATTCCTTCTCTCCAGATATGCTGCATGTCCCGCTGAGTTACTTCAGCTTTTTTTGTGTATATCACAGTTGACGTTGGGTTTCTATCTTCTTAATCTGCTCATTTTATTTTTTATTATGTAAGCAGTGTGGTTTGAGAATCCTGCACTTTAATTTCCATAAATGTGTGTCAGGCCAAGACATGATTGTAAATCTAAAAGACAGAAGACACACTGTGTCATAAATTCAGGGAGTTGTTTGTTACACATCTTTGTATACAGAACAATGCCTTTCTATGTCTGGTATGTATGTTTGAAGACACTTGATGACAGAGCACTAGATCAAGGACCCATTTAGAAAATGGTTCTTTGCGAAATTCTTTGTTGGCCCATATAAGCATCAGTAAACCACCAAAAATTTGGCACAAATTAGCAGGCTGTCATAGAGAGACCACGAAGGCGCCTGGAATGGGAAGTGCAAAAGTATACACAATTGGATACCGGACTTTGAAAGTGAAACACTAATGTACCGAATGTGTGTAATACCAGTATAGAAATGTGAACATTGGAAAACTATGGGAATGCTCTTCATGGTTTCGCAAAATACCTGGCTATCTGCTGAGACACTCTGTGGGTCGCACACACTGACAACATTATCCCATATGTCATATTTTCTAGGACAGGCAGACAGTGAATTTACAAAGCAGCTTGAGTCCAACATACAAATTGGGACTGTCACACTGAAAAATATTGTCAAAACCAGAAAAAAACCATTGTGTTGCATTTGTTTTATAAAGAGAATAAAAAAGGAAAATATTTAGGAGTTACTGAATCTTCTACCTGTGGTGCTTCTAGTTGTCAATCATTGTCAGTTTTCTACTTGCTCCTTCAACTCACTGGAGTGACATCCATCATTTGCTTTGCTTTTCACATTCCAAGTTCTCTCACATATTTTCTACCACATATGTTGCTTTCAGTTCTGCTAGTCTCTCAGAATCCTGTCACTTCTGCTTCATATAGAAAATGCTCACTCACTCTCCTATTCTTTTGCAACTTCTGTTTTAACTCTCTTCCTCACAGCAGTACACTTTTACACTTCAGGACCTCTGGAAGTCCCACAACAGTTTGCAATCAATTATGATAATTAGCATTGTAAGAGAGGAACATGATATGTTTTATTGACACCTTTGATTTCTTTCTGTAGCCTCAGGAGTAGACTTTTCATTCAACACTATTTAGTTTTGGGGATAGATGGTTACAGGTCCATGAGCTGATGATGTACCTTACAAACTAAGGGTTGAAATTCATCCTCTTGTATATGCTTTCCCTTTCATGTTCGGTAAGGATCTCACAACCATTTAAGTCTTTATGAGATACTAGACCAAGTGCAGACCCGTTGGGTCTGTTTCCCCAATGGCGGTTGAGGGGTGGGGGGGCACAGCAACATCACTCTCACCCTAACCACGCCCCAAACACACAGGTGGGGGTAGGGGGTGAGAGAGGGGGATGGGGAGAGATCTGTGGGAGAGGGGGGGATGGGGAGGGAGGGGAGGTGGAGAGGTGTGGGAGGAGAGACGGGAAAGAGTGGGGAGGGAGAGTGGAGGGGGAAGGGGGGAGAGAAGTGGAAGAGGGGGGAGGGAGGAGGAGAGGGGTAGGGGGAGTGATGGAAGAGGGATAGAGGGGTAGGGGGGAAGGGGCGGGGGAGAGGGAAGGGGGTGGGGTAGAGAGGGAAGGGGGTGGGGGAGAAAGGGATGGGAGAGGGAGAGGGGGTGAGAGGGAGAGGAGAGGGAGAGGGGAGGAGAAGGGGAGAGAAGTGGTAGTGTGGGGGGGGGGGGGGGGGGGATAGAGGGGTAGAGGGGTAGCGGGAGTGGTGGAAGAGGGGATGGGGGGGTGGTGGAAGAGGGACAGAGGGATAGGGGGAGGGGGGCGGGAGAGAGAGGGAAGGGAGGGGGAGGGAGAGGGGTTGGGGAGGGAGACGGGTGGGGTAAGGGGAGAGAAGTGGAAGAGTGGGGAAGGGAGAGAGTAGTGGGAGTGGTGGAAGAGGGACAGAGGGGGTAGGGGGAAGGGGGCAGGGGGGGAGAGAGGGAGGGAAGAGGGTGGGGGAGAGAGGGATGGATGGGAGAGGGAGAGGGGTGAGGAGAGGGAAACATAGAAACTCCAGCTGTTTTGTGTACATTTGGATAGCAGTAACAGGATCGGTATGAGTCAGCATGGATTTAAAAAGGGGAAATCATGCTTGACTAATCTTCTGGAATTTTTTGAAGATGTAACTAGGAAAATGGAGAAGGGAGAGCCAGTGGATGTAGTGTACCTAGACTTTCAGAAAGCATTTGATAAGGTCCCACATAGGAGATTAGTGGGCAAAATTAGGGCACATGGTATTGGAGGTAGAGTGCTGACATGGATAGAGAAGTGGTTGGCAGACAGGGTTGGCAGACAGGAAACTCTAAACTCTTGAAATGTAGGGATTAACGGGTCCCTTTCAGAATGGCAGGCAGTGACTAGTGGGGTACCGCAAAGATCGATGCTGGGACCGCAGCTATTTACAATATACATCAATGATTTGGATGAAGGGATTCAAAGTAACATTAGCAAATTTGCAAATGACACAAAACTGGGTGGCAGTGTGAACTGTGAGGAGGATGCTATGAGAATGCAGGGTGACTTGGACAGGTTGGGGGAGTGGGCAGATGCATGGCAGATGAAATTTAATGCGGATAAATGTGAGGTTATCCACTTTGATAGCAAAAACAGGAAGGCAGATTACTATCTAAATGGCGCTGAGTTAGTAAAAGGGGAAGTACAATGGGATCTGGGGGGTCCTTGTTCATCAGTCTATGAAAGTAAGCGTGCAGGTACAGCATGCAGTGAAGAAAGCAAATGGTATGTTGACCTTTATAACAAGAGGAATCGAATATAGGAGCAAAGAGGTCCTTCTGCAGTTGTACAGAGCCCTAGTGAGACCACACCTGGAGTATTGTGTGCAGTTTTGGTCCCCCAATTTGAGGAAGGACATTCGTGCTATTGAGGGAGTGCAGCGTAGGTTTACAAGGTTAATTCCTGGGATGGTGGGACTGTCATATGCTGAGAGAATGGAGCAGCTGGGCTTGTACACTCAGGAGTTTAGAAGGATGAGAGGATATCTCATTGAAACATATAAGATTGTTAAGGGTTTGGACACACTAAAGGCAGGAAACATGTTCCCGATGTTGGGGGAGACCAGAACCAGTTGCCACAGTTTAAGAATTAGGAGTAAGCCATTTAGAACGGAGACGAGGAAACACTTTTTCTCACAGAGAGTGGTGAGTCTGTGGAATCCCCTGCTTCAGAGGGTGGTGGAGGCAGGTTCTCTGGATGCTTTGAAGAGAGAGCTAGATAGTGCTCTTAAAAATAGCGGAGTCAGGGCATATGGAGAGAAGGCAGGAATAGGGTACTGATTGAGGATGATCAGCCATGATTATATTGAATGGCGTTGCTGGCTCGAAGGGCCGAATGGCCTACTTCTGCACCTATTGTCTATTGTCTATTTGAATCTTCCATTCTGTACAGGCAGGTAAAATTAGGTCCTAAAAACTGTCTGTCATCAAATATTCTCTGATGGTTTGCCAAGAGAATCAATTTTTCTATACTTGATGCATTACTTGTTTTTTGCCACGTTTGCATGTAATGCAAAACAATAATCATTTTCTCAAGGCCATAAGTGATTGAATTTAGAAGAACTTTTAATTATACAAGCACCATTTAATTGCAATGGAACTAAAAGACAAATATTGAAAAGATTACAACAGATTTATCAACATCCTGAATTCAAATCAAAGATTCTTACCAGAAGCAATAAACCATTTCATTACCAAACATTATATATTTTTTGGGATAGAATGGGTCTTTCTCTTAAGGAAATGACAATCTGTTTTACAACCAATGATAATGTAAAATAATGCAGATTCTGAAAATCTGCAACAAAAACAGAAGACCCTGGAAACATTCAGTAGGACAGGCAGCATCCGTAAAAAGAAAGGCAGAGTTAACATTTCAAGTTGAAATGTTTTGTCAGACATGAAAGATAACTCGGTATCTCTTTCCCCAGATACTGTCTGAGCTTCTGAGAACTTCCAGGATTTTCTGTTTTGAGTTTACAACTCAGTGGCAGTGGCTGCACAGTGGCACAGCGGTAGAGTTGCTGCCGTACAGTGCCAGAGACGAGGCACGATCCTAACTAAGTGTGCTAAGTCTGTACTAAGTTTGTACATTCTCCCCATGTACTGCGTGGGTTTTCTCTAGGATCTCCAGTTTCCTCCCACACTCCAAAGACAAACAGGTTTGCAGGCTAAATGGCTTGGTTATAATTGTAAATTGTTCCTAGCGTGTAAGATAATGTTAGTGTGCGGGAATCGCTGGACAGCACAGACTCGGTGGGTAGAAGGGCCGGTTTCTTAGCTGTATCTCTAAACTAAACTAAACAAAACTCCCTAAATTTGTTGTATTTTGATGAGTAAAATCGACCAGCAGTGTGTTGTGGCCTCAATGTTGCAAGCTAGCAAAGATTGATATCTTCAGCCTCCCTTTTTGAGATATCGACATACTATTATCCATTTCTATCCGCTCTGCTTTCAGATCAGACGGATGGACTTTTGCTTTAAAACGCTTTGTTGAATTTCCCGTGGGTGAGGGGAAAACACTTTGTACTCTACCCACATTCTGCCTGTGGAGGCACTTAATATTATTTTGTCCGTAGAGTTCTGAAATATTACTGACCTCACTCAGGAGTAAATTCACATTTTTTTTTTTTTTGCTAATAACAAGTCTTATGAAAAGAACATCAAAGAGCCTGCCTGCACATAATTATCTCAACAATCTGTTGAGATAATTTAAGCAAAAGTCAGAATATAGATACGAGCAAATGCAAAGCCTTCAAGGCATATTGATTTTCCAACCCTTGTATCTGAGCCAATCAGAAGCAAAGGTTCTTCACAGGAGAATTACCAAACCTTGATGGGTTTGAGCTAATTAAGGGCATGTTTCGATGCTCAGCAGATGCATCAGAGGCTTAGTTACAGGGGTATTTTGATTGCCTCCTCTGCTGTGCTAATAAATACAGTACACCCAAATTAATCGAAAGAACAGTGAGTGCATTCTTCAAATCTGTCAAAGTGTTTTAAAAAAAAAACAATCTAACGTATTTCGTGCAATCTCAGTGTACTTTGAAAAAAATGCTCACCTTGTGCACTTGGTATATCCTACAGTGCCAATTTTATGTTAAGAAAATAATTAGACTTATAGAAACAAAGAACTGCAGATGCTGGTTAATGCACAAAAGGACACAAAGTGCTGGAGTAATTCCACAGGTCAGGCAACATCCCTTGAGAAAAAGGATAGGTAGTGAAGATAGATGGAAAATGCTGGAGTAACTCAGCGGGACAGGCAGCATATCTGGAGAACAGGGATAGCTGATGTTTCAGATTGAGACCCTTTTTCAGATCTAAAACAGTTTGAAGGGTCTTGACCCAAAACATCACCTATTTCTTTTGTTCAGAGATGGTATCTGACCCAGTGACATATTCCAACATTTATGTCCATCTTCGGTGTAAACCAGCATTTGCAGTTCCTTTTTACACATGGATTGGTAATGTTTCGGGTGGTTTGATCAATTTCCATCCAGGAGTAAATAAAGTTCTATCGTATTGTATCAAGACCCTTCTTCAGACCTTGTGTTGCATTGACAGTCCCCTAATTGATGAAATCTTGCCATAAAACACGAGGGCTTCAGATTAAAAGGCGACCTTCATGGAATAAACATCATGGAATGATTTCAAGTTCAAGCTCACTTGAACTTGAACTTGAAATCATTCCATGAGGTTTATTACCTTATCTTAAGATCTGTCGGGACCAATTTACATGCGATTTTCACCTTGACAATGTTCATTTCCTGAATACGAAACAGAAAAGAAAGGAGTGGAGACTTGTCAATAATTGTTTCCATTCTTCTGGGATTTCCTCCTGAGATAATCTGATCATTTGCACCTCCATTAGATGTAAGGACCATGGAAATATTCCAATAATGACATCACCCTGTTTCCTGCCTCATCCTCCCATATGCCCAAATGGAAAAGCTGCAATTATTAATGCCTTTAATTAATTGGCTTCAGTGTTGGGTCTTATTTCAGCATCTTTTGACTGTGTTCCAGGGAAATCATTATATCATAATTGGCCCATTGAGTTTGACTTCCTTTGTTAACAGTCCTCTCCCCCACCCAGGCTACTTAGTACTTGATTTCCTTCATGCACAGAGGTTTATCTATTTCATTTTTGAGTTGACTGAGCACCCACATCTGTCTGAAATAGAGAACCGCAAAGATTCTCAAAACTCTGAATGAATAAAAGTCCTCTTTTTTGGAAAAAATAGTTCATTTGAATGTTCTAATGCTTTTTGCATTAATTAAATTCTGAGTCGATAGGCAATAAGGCTGCTTATGAGTTAATATTAATAGTATTTCCTCGTAGAAGCAGAGACTCAAGTAATTAATAGGTATTTGCTCCTTTAGGTCATTAGTTGCGTTGATGACTGCCATAAATCTCACTCCATAGAAACCTTTTGGTCGCCATTTATGTGGTTGCTAGAAATTTAAGGCAGAAGAACGGAAAAAAGGCAGTGTTGCGTTATGTAACAGGAGTGTTGTGAAGACAGCCAGGCTCATTAAAGATAAATCTGTTCAAATGCTTCTGTTAAGATGATGTTGGAGAATAGCGAGAATCCTTCTTGCCTGATTAAAGTGCAATCACCCACTAATGTGCAGTGGTATTCTCTTTATTCAGCATTATTATGCAAATATATGGTCCTCGTGTTGAACAAGGTGACTCCAGCCATTGTGCCTGTTCTGTATTTTCACCCTTCTATTAAATTATTGCACATTAATAACTTGTTTCCTGCCTTGCCTCATCAAATCTTTGCTCCAGACTGTCTTTGGGGAAATTGAAGAAATACACATTCAAATGAAATAAATACCTAATGAGATCCCAGGAAACAACTGTTGTTACCCCATTATTATAAAGTTGATATAGGTAGTGTGAATCAATTCTCAAATGAATATGGAGCTCAAATTGCCTAAACGAACGGCTAGCACTTGTTAACCTGAACAGACATGAATTCAGAATAGAGACGCAAGAGACTACATATGCTGGAATATAGAGCAAAAAAAAACTAGACGGCTGGTTGAGTTCAGCAGGTTGAGCAGTATCTGTAAGAGGAAAATCATTGTTGACATTTCAGATCGAGTCCCAGCACGAGGGCTGAGCATGGCGAAGGAAGCTATTCAGTGTAAGGAGGAGAGGTGGCCATTGCGGAAAGAATACAGGTGATTTGTAAATCAATTGTCTAGTCTCCGCATGGTCATGCTGATGTCCTCAATGGCCACCCTGAGCCATTTCAACTCACTTTCACATTCCCACAACAATATATTAATCTTCAGCATTCCTAACTGCCTTGGTGTGATCCAATGCAAACAACATCTCATATCCAGCTTTGGTGTTCTATAACCCAGCGGTATGAATTCTGAATTTTCTAATGTCAAGCAACTATTAACCCATGTGTTCCCTACTCTCTACTTACAATTCATCTTCTGTCCAACCATTTATTGGTTCCCTATACCATATCATGATCCCCTTAATCAGTCCTTGCTGATCTATATCAGAGTCCTCTCGCACACCTCTATCACTTGAATAACTTTCAATTCCTAGGACCCCATTGCCTAACCTTTACCATGGACATCCAGTCCTTTTGCACCTCCAATCTTCAACAGGAAGGCAGTTCAACACTCTGTTTCAGTTCTAAGTTAAATAGAGACCCCATCAGTTTCCCTTTACTAACACTCTGAATTGCCTGGAAGGATTTTTCCTCACGTTAACTTCCCTTTTGACCCCTTCTGCTTTCTTCAAGTCAGGGTGTAACCATTGGCACTTGCTTGGCTCAGCAATGCCTGTCTTTTTGTTTGTTCTGTTGAACACTCTCAATTCTAATCAAACCTCAGCCCCATTCCCCAGATGCTATGTTAGCTACTTCTCTGAAAGTGGTGTTGCAGGTAGATAGTGTGGTGAAATTGGCTCTTCGCATGCTGGTCTTCATCAGTCAGGAAATTGAACAAAGAAGATGAGACATTGTGCTACAGGACATTAGTGAGACTTCACTGGATTATTGTGTTCAATTTTGGTAACCCTGCTATAGGAAAGATGTCATTAAGCTGGAAAGAGTGCAGAGAAAATTTACAAGGATGTTTTCAGGACTCGAGGCCCTGAGCTATAGGGAAAGATTGGGCAAGTTAGAACATTATTTATTGGAGCATAGGAGGCTGAGGGGTGATCTTATGAAGATGTATAAAATCATGAGGGAAATAGCGTGAATGTACAGAGTCTTTTTCACTGGGTAGGACATTCAAGACCTAGAGGACATAGGTTTAAGGTGAGAGTGGAAGGATTTAATAGAAACCTGGAGGGCAACTTCTTCAAACAGAGTGGTGGGCATATGGAACTAGCTTCCAGAGGAAGTAGTTGAAACAGATGCATAACAACATTTAAAAGATAATTCACAGTTACAGGGATAGGAAAGACAAAGATGGATATGGGCCAAATGCTAGCATATAGGACTAGGTTGGATGGGGTATCATTGTTGACAATGATGAACTGGGTATGATTCTACAACTGCATTTGGGCTGCCTCCTGCACCCATTCCAATGTAAAGGAGGCCACATGAGCAGTACCACATGCAGTAGACGAGGTTTGCTTCTGATGTGGCATTCTTTACATCAGTGAGACCCAGCATAGACCATAGGTGACCATTTCACTGGGAACCTGTTTTCCATCCACCAAGGCTTGTTAAATCTCTCAGTTGCAAACTATTTTAACTCCCCTTCCCATTTTGATGCTAACCTTTCTGTCCTGAGCCGTCTCCATCGCCACAGTTGGGCCACACACAAACTGGATCTCATTTCCACCTGGATAGCTTGCAGCCCAACAGTATAAACATTGAATTGTCCAATTCTAAGTAACAGCCATGCCACCCCCTCTCTTTTTCCTGTACCCCCACATCCTTCCCCAAATTCTCCACTCCTCTTTCCCCCTCCCTCTAGCTTTACGTTTCACTCCTCTCCTTATTTGACACCCTTTTGTCTTGTTTTCGTCTCAATCCTTTACCACTTACCCCATCCATTAGCTAATTAAACCCTCCTCACCCTTAGTAATAAAGAACTGCAAATGTTGGTTGTTACACAAAAGGACACAAAGTGCTTGAGTAACTAACCAGGTACGGCAGCATCTCTGGCGAACATGAATAGGTTATTTCTCAAATGACACTTTGGGATGTTTGTTGACCAGAAATGTCACTTAACCAAGTTATCCCACGATGCTGTCTGACCTGCTGAGTTACTCCTGCACTTTGTGTCCTCACCTTTATTCACCTATCACTTGCCAGGCTTTGTCCAACCCTCACCTCTCTTGCTATTTCTTTTTTACACATCTGTTGTCCGATGTTCCACTGCAGGGTGCTGAGTGTTGTTTATGCATAGGTACATCATACCATGGCAGTTTGCATTAATGAAGTTCAATCATATTCAACAACTGAATTCAAACCCATTTTTATTGTATAGCTCTTCAAAAAATCTCCTTGCTAATTTGACTTCCAGACAAGTAGATACTGTATATGAAAAAAGCAGGTGAAAAGATTGGCAATAAAAATATACACAAAGCTGATCTTAAAATGCAAGCTACAGATACTAAACATTTAAAAAAGGTAAAAATAGGACGTAAATCAAAAAATCATAAGGGATTGGTGTTTAATGCAGGTTTAACAAAGTAATGAATATTAGTCCAGAAAACTCCCTGTTGTGTTTCTGTGACTGATCTTAAATAAAATCATGAGACAAATTACTGATACAATTTAATAGTGGAATGCATGAAAGATGAATGTTTCCCAGCCAGTTATAAAGTTAATATTTTCTTTAAAAAGGTACTTTACAGTTAAGGATTGTGGCATTTTATTGTCCAAGCATCATTGAACTAGTATTTTAAAGTGAAAGGCCACTACTTCATGAAATCCCACAGAGATTCTTGTTATGTGTAGCTGTAGAAATAAAAAACATACATCGAGCACAGCTGAATCTAAGCTATTGCTGCTTGACCTGAGGTGCTTTCATTGACATAAAGTAGTTTAGATCACAACAAATAAGCCTTGTTATTCTCACGATAAGACTGAAATAATCCATTTAATCATTTTATATATAAATGGATATAGATAAATTAAAAAATATATATTTTTCTTTCTTTCTAAAATTGTCTTCAATGTTTATGGTTTTGCAAAGTAATCCTGCTTGCAAAACGTCCTTGTGAATGACTATTTGTAACTTTCTTCGGATGTCTTGAATGGCAAGGTCATCATTGGTAACCAAACAAGTGCCATCTATAGAATGGAACAATCACATTTAAGCCATTGTTGGTATAAATATAAATGGCAACATTGTTCACTAAATCTTCATGTATGGATCACATTGGTGTGTAACTAATCATTATATCATTCTAAATGTAAAAAAAAGAGGCAGGGTTCTAATAGAGCAAATATAAATGGAAGTCCTTCCTGCAAATACCTACATCTGGAAATTCAACATTATTGGCTGGATTTTATATGTCACCAAAAGTTGCAGTGGCCCTGGTTGGAGAAGTTACAATCCTGTTCCAAATATCATCATAAGGAGATGAACATTCAATTCAAAAGGCATCAATCAAGGACAAAGGTGACTACAAAATTGATGCCTAACAATATGATTTTCATCCATTGTCATCACTCTGATTCTGTTGGTTGCTCACATGACACAAAAGAAAGTAGTTTGAACTGTTGATGTCCCTGTAGCACGTCAGTGTACCTCACGTTGTGTCATTGCTGCCTTTAAAAATAGTTTTTGAGCAATTCTGGATTTAGGTGCACAGAGATCTATTGATAAAATTGAAGGAAGCATTAACCTACTCAGATCCTATCAAATGATAGTATCAAGGCTCTGCTGAAAGTTTAGTGCCAGTTAATGCTTGCACCACAATTCAATTATTCATTCATCATCGTTGAAAACATTAGCAACGCAGTGGTGCTGGTTTCGGATGGGAACGGTGATGGACGCACCACACATCTTTGTCCTCCAGTTCCTGCGGACTTTCGCTGCTGGAAGTATAGGATTTTGGTGTGTGTGCTTTATCATCATTCCTTACAATGCTATGTATGACGGTGATTGCAACTTCTACTAAAGTGTAGATAGCTGTTGGCTCGCTAGAAGCTCACCCGCCCTTTGACAGGTCTTGTTTTTGGTCCTGCTGGGGGAACACAGCCCCCTCCTCACCTGCCAAACCAGGTGGGGGAGACGGTTTAGTCGCCGACTGTCCGGCCATGGAGCAGGTAGCACGGGATTACATGGTACCCGTGGCGGGGGAAACTCCACTTTGCACCACAAGGTCTCAGTGAACTACTGATATTTGTATACATTGTGTATGCAAGCAAATAATTTCACTGTGCCTGGTCACATGAGACAATAAAGCATTCCTATTCCTACTTATTCCTATTCCTGTTCCTATTTTCAATAAGGTCTATTTGTAGAGCACGGGCAGACAAGTGCAACTGAGGCAGAAGGAGCTCAACGTAAATTTGTACTGTATACAGGATTTTTATTCTTTCTCAGAATAAGCGGAGCAAACAATAAAACATTCTTTATTGAAGGCAGTCAATTCAAACCAAACAACTGTGACTGGCCCAACAATGTCTCAAGGTCATACTAAATGATAGGTTCAGTTTAGTTTGCACTGTCTACAAGGGTTCTTCTGCCTCTGCAGAATAGTCCATAAATATTGTTGCAGCTTAGAAAGCAGTTAGTCACGTGACAATGTCCTTAAATACAACACACATAGCATTCATTCCGGAAGCTGGTCAAGGGCAGGGGGGCCATTTACAGTCCACTTAAAGCTGCAATCTTCAAAAGCTGGAAGTATTTCCTGAGTCTTCAGGGGAATGTTGAACATTGCTGGTGAAGGGCACAGAAATTCTCTTGCTGCTTTAGGCTGATGCTCCATTAACTCCGCTCTGATCTCCAATATTCTTATATTTATGGTGCTGCTGTTGGCCTGTCTGTCTCGTGACAGTTGAAGTATACTCAATAGAAAACTAACTAGTGTGTACTGCTGCTAACAAATGGCTCATTTTTTTATAAATAAGTCATGACCACAAAATCATCGATTGAACCTCCAGTCAACCTCATCGTGCAGACTGCACATAACACGAGCATCGACTCCGATGTTTCAAAAAGGTGAAAGCCTCACTGAAGAAGTGCGACTGCCAGTCGTCAGTCTTGTTCTAGGAAGCTTACAAACAGACACATTGAGAAGAGTGAAGTACCACTTCAACATATTTGATATTAGCGTTATAATATTTTTGGCCATAGTAAGAATTTTCATTGAAGATTGTGGTTCTATCATCGAAGATACTCTCCCCATTTTTCACTCAGTCAAGCTCTCTGGTCAGGGCATCCACAGTGGGTGACAAAAACACAAGAAGATTAATTCAGAAGAGGTGGTGCTGCTTGTTGGGACATGCTTCCAAGCCACATCCAAAGTAGTTTGAAACAAAGGTTTAATTAGCCTGTTAACAACAGATATATGAGTACAAGGTTTCAAGGTTCAAGGTCAGTTTGTTGTCACATTTACCAATTAAGGTACAGGGAAATTTGAATTACTATACAGCCATACTAAGTGAAAAGCAACAAGACACACAGCCACATAAAAGTTAACATAAATATCCATCACATTCCTCACTGTGATAGAAGGCAATAAAATTCAAATCTTCTTCCTCTTTGTTCTCCCACGGTCGGGGCAGTCAAACCATCCGCAGTTGGGGAGTCCCTGCAGCCGGAGATCGGAGTCCCCGTCGGGAAGATCGAAACTCCCTCGTCGAGGCGGTTGAAACTCTCTCCGCGGCATGGAGTTCTCAAGTCGGCCTCTTCTTACCAAAGACTGCAGGCTTCATGATGTTAAAGTTCACAGGCCCCGTGCCCGTGGTTGGAGCTTCAATCACCGGCAAAGTGTCTGTCATCTGCTTAGTTAAATACCAAGTACTGGAGGAACTCCGATAAGGATAGGCAGCATCTGTGGAGGGAATGGCCAGGCAACGTTTCGGGTCGGGGTCATTGTTGTCAGACTGTTTGGAGTGGGGGGGGGGGGGGGGGAAACAAACCTTCATCTTCAATGTAAGATTATGTTTAATATAGCAAGTGTTCAATATAAATTTTATAATATTAAAATAAATGGAAATCTAGTTATAGCTACTATATATCACTCTCATGACAGGTACTGCAAATGTAGTAGTAATAGTGTCATACAGCATGGAAACATGCCCTTCAGTCCAACTTTCCGATGCTGATCAAAATGCCCCATCTATGCTAGTCCCACCTGCCGTGTTTGGGCCATTTCCTTCTAAACCATTCATATCCATGTACCCATCCAAATATTTTTTTAAATGTTGTTATAATACCTGCCTCAATCGCCTCCTCTGACAGTGTTTTATATACCCACGACCCTTTTTTGTATGATTTCATCTTCAGATTTTAGACAGCATTATTTTCACACATGTGTTTTCACACATTTGACCAGCGCAAATTGGAGGAACAGCACCTCATATTTTGCTTGGGTAGTTTACACCCCAGTGGTATGAACATTGGCATCTCTAACTTCAAATAACCCTTGCTTTCCCTCTCTCTCCATCCCCTCCCCTTCCCAGTTCTCCCACCAGTCTTACTGTCTCCGATGACATTCTGTCTCTGTCCCACCCACTCCCCCGACATCAGTCTGAAGAACGGTCTCGACCCGAAACGTCACCCATTCCTTCTCTCCAGAGATGCTGCCTGTCCTGTTGAGTTACTCCAGCATTTTGCGTCTACCTTCAATTTCAACCAGCATCTGCAGTTCTTTCCTACACTACCTAGATGTAGCCTTTGTAGGAAATGCCTTTTAAATGCTGTTACATGACAAAAGAGTTTAATATATCAAAACTGTCATCAAAAATGAAAAAAAAGTGTACTGAATGTTCCAGCATATATCTAGAAGGGATTTGCTGATCAACAATATTTCTTTGCCACATAAAGTAAAAATTGTGTGACCTTAAATTCCATTATTCAACAGATTCTTGATATAATTATTTCCTGTTTACTTCATTTTATAACTTTTCACATACGGATATTTTTTTGAATTGGAAAATGGGTCAAAGATTGGCTAAATTTCATTCAGTTTGTACTGCTGGTATCTGCCATAAAGAAAGAAAAATTGCTGTTCCTCTTTTCTTTGTGAAAGCCATCACTTGTCGGTAGTAGAGCTAATAGGACTCGATGTTTCAATCCCTGTAATAAGTCAGCACTCTTGCTATTTGCAGTGGGATTGGAGTGGTGAAAGGTAGGGTAGGTACGTCATCAGGGCCATCAGGTGGGCACCCTCCTTCTTTGACGTTTCATTGATAAACCCACATCATCTCCAGAGGGCTCAACGGTGATACCTGGCGTCCCAGTTACACCCCCCTCAATTCCATACCCTCCTGTCTTCATCTTGCAGCCCAATTGTTGTCTCTCCTTTTGATCCAAATCCAATTGCTGCATTTTTCTGCAGAATTTGATAATGATTTGATTGCTTGCTGGAGGGAGCGACCCCTCACCCCCATTTTCTTTAATAGCCTGGTCATAGATGTAGCAACAAATCCCCTGCATCCCACTTCGACAGGGACAATCTTAGTCTTCCAGCCATTCTGGGAAGCTTCAGTTGCCAGTTCAGAGTACTTGGTCTTTTTCCTCTCATAAGCTTCTTCAACACCATCTTCCCATGGAACTGTCAATTCCACAACGTATGCCAACTTGGCTGTTGTGGACCACAGGACCATGTCTGGCCGGAGTGTTGTAGCGTCAATGTCCGGGGGAAACACAAGCCTTTTTTCTAAGTCCACTTCCATTTTCCAATCCCGAGCAGGCTGCAGAATGCTTGCATCCATTGATATTATCTGGTGCTCTGGAGGTTGGCCTGCTGGTACAAATGTTGAGAAGCGGACATTTCCTGCTGATGTTGGTGGGGAATCATTTGTGATCGTTCGCCTCTGTTCAAGGATTGATGCCAGCTCTCTGAGAACTTGGTTATGCCGCCAAGTGTAACACCCTTAGCCGAGGCTCATAGTGCATCCTGTTAAAATGTGCCTTAGTGATGCAGGTGCTTGGCAACGGGAGCAAGCGGGGTCTTCTCCGAACCACTGCTTCAGGTTCTGGGGTGATCGTAGAACATCATAAGTGGCTCTGATGACAAAACTTAGCCGCGATCCTTCCATTTGTCAGATGTCACGCCAGCTGAGTTTCCTCTTTTCCAGGCTCTCCCTGCTTGGTCATTGAGACGGCCTTGGCGTGTCACTCTGCCTCCTCCCGTCTTCTCACCTCCTCCACCACGAGCCGTCTCTTCTGCACTGATGTTGCCTGTGCCATTGAGGAGCTTTTGGGACGATCCCGAGCCCGGCTCTCCCATGTTGGACTTGGCCAACCACATCTCGGAAATCAAGAGCAGATTTAGCACTCTGATGGGGCCCACTTCTTCCCCATTGCCACATGGGTGGCCGCTGTTCGAATAACAGTATTTTCAGATTCAGTGAGGGTCATGACCAACCTTGCTTTATTGCATTTGAACTCTTCCACAAGTCCTGCAATGGGCAATTCCAATTTGCCACTCCCATACAGTCCGACAGCACATAAGCATCGTGGAAGTCCAAGCCACTGTTTCACATGTGTGCTGATCATTCTTTCCAGCTTTTCCACTTTGATCGGGATTTCATGCATAGTTAAAGGCCACATAATTCTTGGTAGTATGCTAAATTGGGAAGCACCACAGCTTGAGTTTTCCTGGTAGCAAGGTCTTGTTGATGCAAGCTATGTGCATGATGGTATCAATCAATCAATCAATCAACCTTTATTGTCATCTTGCAAGCAACAGTTGTTACAGTGCAAAATGAAAAGACGTTTCCCAGTGAATAGCGGAGCATCGCACATGAAATTTAAAACACTTCACACATAATAACACTAAAAAACAATCCAGTCCCTGATGGAACAGTATAAATAGTTAAAAGCAGGTAAAAAAACACAATGTTAAAATACAATAAACCAATCATAAAAAATGTCCGGGGCCACTGATTTGTGTGGCCAGTGCCAGTATTAAAGTGTCCGTGCCAGCCGCAGAGTCAAGTCAAGTGACTGTGGGTGCAGAGTGACTGTTTAGCAGCCTCACAGCCTGTGGTAGGAAGCTGTTTAGCAGCCTCGTAGTCCAGGCTTTGATGCTTCGATATCTCTTGCCTGATGGCAGGAGATCCAGGTGTGTGTGGAAGGGGTGCAGTTTGTCCTTGGCAATTCTCTGTGCTTTCTTCAGACAGCGGCTCTGGAACAGTTCTTGTACCGAGGGTAGGGAGACGCCAATGATCCTCTCTGCTCCCCTCACTACCCTCAGCAGAGCCTTCCTGTCCGAGCAGTTGCAGGTGCAGTACCACGTATTTATGCAGTACGTGAGTACAGACTCCACCGTGCCCCTGTAGAAAGTCCTGAGGATGTTGGTGGGGAGTGAGGCCTGTTTTAGTTTCCTCAGGAAGTGCAGTCGCTGATGGGCCCGTTTGACGGTCCCAGTGGTGTTCCTGGACCAGGTGAGGCTGTCCGTTATTTGCACACCGAGGAACTTTATGCTCTCCACTCTCTCCACTGCAGTGCCACTAATGTTGAGCGGTGTATGCTTTGGCTGCGCCCTCCTGAAGTCGACAACCATCTCCTTAGTTTTGTCGACATTCAATTCTAGGTTATTTTTGCCGCACCAGTCCACCAGTTGTTCTACTTCCTCCCTGTACATTGTTTTGTCATCTCCACTGATGAGTCCCACCACTGTAGTGTCGTCCGCGAATTTTATGATTTTATTTTCCCTGAATCTGGCAGCACAGTCATGTGTGAGCAGTGTGAACAACAGCGGGCTGAGCACACAGCCTTGAGGGGAGCCGGTGCTCAGCGTGATCGAGCCTGAAGTGTTCTTGCCAACACGGACTGACTGCGGTCTCTCTGTCAGAAAGTCCAAGATCCAGTGACACAGGGTGGTGTTGAGGCCCAGCGGGGTTAGTTTCTCCACAAGTCTCTGTGGGATGATGGTATTAAACGCTGAGCTGAAGTCAATGTACAGGATTCTGGCGTATGTGTTCTTGTTTTCCAGATGCGCGATTACTGTGTGCAGCGTGGTAGAGATGGCATCCTCTGTAGAACGGTTGGGGTGATAGGCAAACTGTAGGGGGTCTAACGATGAGGGGAGGCTGGCAGTAATGTGGGGTTTCACCAGGCGTTCAAAACACTTCATTATTATTGGGGTCAGGGCGACAGGGCGGTAGTCATTTAGGCAGGCAACCACTGGTTTCTTCCCTATGGGGATTATCGTGGAAGTTTTGAGGCATGTGGGGACAATGGCCTGACTAAGGGATATGTTAAAGATTTTCTGTTAGCACATCTGCTAACTCCTCAGCACATTCCTTGAGCACACGTCCTGGGATGTTGTCGGGTCCGACTGCTTTCCACGGGTTGACCTTAGACAGGATTCTCCGTGTGTCCATTGTGTCTGTGGTCAGGACTGGCTGGTCGGTTTGTAGGCAGGGGCTGGCTCTCCTCTTGGGTGTGGTGTTTGCTGCATCAAAACGTGCAAAGAAGTTGTTCAGTTTATCTGGGAGAGAAGTGTCCGTGTCGGTTACCTGCTGCCTTGCCTTGTACCCCGTCAGTGTTTCGATTCCCTTCCACATCCTCCTGGTGTCTCCTGTGTCGCAGAGGTGTCCCTGGATTTTCCCCGCGAAGGCACGTTTCGCTGCCCTTATTCCTTTTTCCAGTGCAGTCCTGGTGGATCGGAGAGCGGCTGTGTTACCGGCTCTGTAGGCTGCATCACGAGCCCTCAGCAGCGAGCGCACCTCTGCTGTCATCCATGGCTTTTCGTTTCCACGTGCAGTGAAAGTTTTCATGATGGTGACATCCTCAGTGCACTTGGCAATGTAGCTGGTTATAGTCTCTGCGTACTCCTCGATGTTGATGAGGTCATCATAGGATGCTGCTGTCCTGAACACATCCCAGTCAGTGTGCAGGAAGCAATCCTGCAGTGCTGAGGCTGCTCCCTCCCTTTTCATTTGTTCAAACTGCTCAGTGTCCTTGAGCTTTGCATCATACCATCGGCCCCAACCCTTCACTGGCATTTCTGAAACAGTTGGAACAGGTATTCCGTCAATATGAAATATTTGATCCTTGACTTGACCTTTGACAATGGAGATGCTTCTGTACTTGCTGGGTTTAATCTTCATCCTTGCCCATGTGATGTTTTGATGAAGTTTTTACAGAAGTCTCTTGGTGCAGGGGATAGTTGTTGTCAGTGTTGTTATATCGTCCATAGAGGCTCGTATCGGTGGCAATCGCTGACCCCACTGTAGCCGTTTTCCTCCCACAACCCATTTTGATGCTCTGATAATGAGCTCCATTGCCATAGTGAAGGTCAATGGAGAGATGGTGCACCCTGCCATGATGCCTACTTCCAGTGGTTGCCAGGCTATGGTAACGTCTGATGTTGTGAGACAAAATTGCAGATATTGCAAGTAGTTTTTTACCAGATTTGTTATTATTGCAGGCACCTGAAAGAATTCAAAAGCAGTCCACAGTAGCGAATGAGGAACTGATCCATAGGCATTGGCCAGATCGAGGAACAAGACATGCAGATTCTTTCGCTCTTTCTTAGCAGTCTAGATCTGATGCCACATGATGTTGGTATGTTCAAAGCATTCCGAGAAGCCTGCTATGCCAGTCTTTTGGATTGACGTATCAATGAAATGGTTTTGTTTCAGATACTTTATAAGTCTTTTCGCCATCACACTGAAAAAGATCTTGCCCTCTATGTAAGAAGATTTATTTGCCAAAACTGTTTGATGGTGGACACATTTTTTTCCTTTGGGATCAGCACTCCCCCTGCTCTTTGCCAGGCTTTGGGGATCTTGCTTTTCCCACGCAAACCTCATGTTCCTCCAGAGGAATTTCAGAATATCTGGGGCATTCTTGTAGACACAATACGGAACACCATTAGGGCCTGGTGCAGAGGCCGTTCTTGCCTTCCTCACTACTTCTTTTACCTCACTCAGCTTGGGAGGGCTGATGTCAAATTGATGTTGTGGGGGTGAGATTGGTGGGATGTCAGCGGGGACAAAAATCGGTTCATCTTTTAACTCATCAGTGTGGATGGTTCTGATGTGTCCTTCAACCTCCTTTTTTGACGCTTTCAGGGATCTGCTTTTTTCTTTTGTGAAAGTGCCTTTCACAAACTTAAAGGGATATTTGTAGAAGTCTGTTATTGGTTTTTCCTTCTTTTTGTGTAGTTTCCTTAAACTCTCCGCTCTGCGCAGCTTCAAGAGCCTCTGTTTTAGCTCTTTTTGAAGGAGATTGATGCCCTCCCTCTCTTCTGCTATTGCTTTTTTCCACACCTTCCTCAGGCCTCTTCTTTCTTTAACAAGTCATTGGATTTCCTGGAGACGACGGGACGATAGGAGGCCTATCTTTCCTTCTCACCAAATTTCTCCTTTCCATAGCTGTAGACTAGATCACTTATCTTCTCCAACTTCTTTTCTGCTGATCCCTTGATTCCACTTAAGATTAAGCTCACATCTGCATTGATGATTTCCCACTCCTTGCTGTTAGACTTTGGCCATTTCACCAATGGCTTACGTCCTTGCATGTTCTCCACTTTACGATATGCCTGATTGCATCTTGGACTGTTGCCTGCATCTTCTGCAACATCCCGTAGGGTGCTGATGCTCTGCGGACTGTGGATTTCTTCCTGCGCTGAGTTTCATCCGACTGATTTGACCTTCCTCTTGACAGAATCTTGTCAATGCGGGGCCCTGGGTTGGGGATTTTCAAGCATTTCTTCCATCCCTGATAAATTTTGGGACCACGAGTTGATGTTACTTTAGTCCAGCCACACCTACATGTCTGAAGAACGTGTCCAGGTGCTCGTTTTTCAAGAGTTTTGCCACTTACCTGATTCAATGTCATGTCTGTTCCAAGGTTTGTTACCAGGTGGTCAGTCGATGAGTCATCTTGCGCCCCCGCTCTCGTAGACTCTGGGGGTATTCTTCTCTTTGAACTTCTTGTCTTTGTGAAAGCCATCATTCGTCAGTAGAACATTGAGATAGAAGTTTAAACTTGCTCAACCTTCCTCGTAATTAACAGAACAAAATGTTTGGAGTGCAGTGCAAAGTTTCCTCTGTGATATCTGTTTAGTGGAGTTGACCCGTTTACTGGATTTTTATCTAAAGCCTCATTCATGCTTCTCATGATCATTTGAGAGATGCAGTTACAAGTGGTAACATAATTAATATTACAACTAGAATGTAAAGTAAGTACTATAATGAAACCATCTTTACATGGTGCTATTAGGATTTGTACTTCCTTTGATCCTTGGGCATAATAAGAGAAAGTAAATAAAAAGGTTGTGTTCCTGCCTTGATGTCAATTTCTCGGAAGGAAATATTTGAAACTACTTTTGTAACGTTGATTCATCAATAAACAATCCACATTGACTACCAATTATTTATTAGAAAACAAGCTCAGTACTGATACATATGACTAAAAATCTGTTAACATTGGTTTTATTTTTGAATGCAATTGGACATAATTTTCTGATTTTGTTTCTCTTTCCTTTCTTCAATTGATCAATCATTGCAAGCAGCATATTCACCTACTCTTTCATAAGTGACAATCTGACATGCAACATGAGTTTCAGCCCCAAGATTATGGAAGCAGAAATTAATGTTATGGTATAATACTTTTCCTCTTCCACAGCAGTTCAAGCTTTCATGGAGATTGAAGTACCAGCCAGCTTCTGGCCACATCTGTAGGTCATGGAACTGTTGCAGACTCCAATGAAGTCTTGCTGATTCCTGCAATAAATGAAATGGCAATAGAATTTATAGTTACGGCTGTCAATTACCAAACTTTCTTGGGGAGAGGCCCTGGTGTCAGTGACACATGGGTTCAATGCTTTCCAAACAGTCTTCTTCTCAGTCCAGTACCCATGAGTTCAACAGCACTTTGTCAGTTCATCTACCTCTGCTTGGAAAGCAGAGTAACGTCACCCAATTCCAATTTAGCAGGTTCCCCTTATCCTCTGGGAATCCCAGCCAAGACTACACTCTGCATTTCTCATCCTTTTCCTCACCTTAACCAACCAGAAATAATTATCTTCTGTCTACTTTCACACCATCTGCTTTTTCTCCATTAATCCCTGAGACCTTTTAAGGCTCTGGATCATCAGAAAAGGAACATGTAAGCTAGGATGATGAAAATATTTTTGCCATCAGGGAGAATTAGGAAACTTCTTGCTGCCTGTTTGCTTATAAGAATGTAGCTATTTACATATGCACATCATCTTTTCATGCCGAGTTCTGTGTACTTCACCAACCAACATAGCATAAGAGTACCTAATGTACAGAATCTTCTTGCTTTCCATAGACATTTTGTGTTCATCCTACAATAATGTTAAGGCAGAAAATGGCTTTTGAAGGTCTCTTGAGTGCCATTAAATAGCTGAGGTCTTCAATTTAATGGGAAGTAGAGGGGATTTAAAATTCTACATGAGAGTAATTGCCTTTAGGTGAGGGTGCAATGCTATCGGAAGTTCTGAAAGTTGCAACCAATGAATCAAAATATAATTTGTAGCAAGTGCTTCTATTGAACTTGAAGGGAATAAATGTCAATGGCTCTGATGTCAAGACATTTGCTGATGTTCACAGAATTTAGAAGAGGTATTTCACTGTCACTATCAGCTTTAATGTCACTCTCCGACGGCCTCCCATCCTATTTTATCTGTCCTCCTCATTTGGAGTGCAAGTGGGTTAACACCTTTAAAGATTTGTGTTTTAATTTCAATTAGCTGCTCCTTTCTTTGGTTGTCTCTGTCAGTTCTGTCTGCCAGTAAGTTGCACCATTAGCTTCCATTATTTTATTGAAGACTTTGAAAATATTGACACTGGAATTTCTTATGAGATGAAGAGTCCAACCTGAAACAATAACACTACATCCCCTCCTTTCGCATTCCTCATTTTACATTTCTAATAATTTTACAGAATTCAGACTTGCTTCTTATTTGTCAAAGTGTAGAAAGAGCACTTTGAGGTGTTAAATCCCATGTGGATTCTGCATCTTTCCCATTGACGATGGCAGTAAGTTAAATTGTTTTCTTACAGACTTCGTAGCAGATCATGTTGAATACTTTTGGCCTGCTCTTGCTGTGTATGTTCTAAAAACAAAGTTACAAATGATGTGTTTCAATGACTCTTTAGAGTTTAAATTCATCCTGAAGATTCTGCTTGAGTATCTTATAACACTCTGGAAAAGACAATGATAACAAATGGTTCTCAGAGTGTACAAGAAGGAAGATGCTGGAAGATCGAAGATACACAAAAATGCTGGAGAAACTCAGCGGGTGCAGCAGCATCTATAGAGCGAAGGAAATAGGCGACGTTTCGGGCCGAAACCCTTCTTCAGACTGATGGGGGGTGGGGGGGAGAAGGAAGGAAAAAGGGAGGAGGAAGAGCCCGAGGGTGGGGGGATGGGAGGAGACAGCTTGAGGGTTAAGGAAGGGGAGGAGACAGCAAGGGCTAGCAAAACTGGGAGAATTCAACGTTCATGCCATCCGGGCGCAAGCAACCCAGGCGGAATATGAGGTGCTGTTCCTCCAATTTCCGGTGTTGCTCACTCTGGCAATGGAGGAGACCCAGGACAGAGAGGTCGGATTGGGAATGGGGGGGGGGAGAGTTGAAGTGCTGAGCCACCGGGAGTTCAGGTAGGTTATTGCGGACTGAGCGGAGGTGTACGGCGAAACGATCGCCCAACCTCCGATTAGTCTCCCCGATGTAAATCAGCTGACATCTAGAGCAGCGGATGCAGTAGATGAGGTTGGAGGAGATACAGGTGAACCTTTGTCGCACCTGGAACGACTGCTTGGGTCCTTGAATGGAGTCGAGGTGGGAGGTGAAGGGACAGGTGTTGCATTTCCTGCGGTAGCAATGGAAAGTGCCCGGGGAGGGGGTGGTACGGGAGGGAAGGGAAGAATTGACAAGGGAGTTGCGGAGGGAGCGGTCTTTGCGGAAGGCAGACATAGGGGGAGATGGGAAGATGTGGCGAGTGGTGGGGAAATGGCGGAGGATTATTTCTCAGAGTGTAGCTCAGTTTTATTTAGAATTGCTCTTTGATAATCCATTTCTTTTCAATGCAAAAGTTATTTTTAACCTGGAAATGTGAAACAAAAATCTAACATGCTGGAAATACTTAATTGGTCAGAGCGAGAGAGAGCTAATGTTTCGTGTAGAGATTTGTAGTAAAACGTTCCTTCCAAAAACAAAATGTTCTGTAAAGGCTTTCTCAAGTTCCAACAGCTAAAATGAAATCTCTCCCTGCTCCTTCAGAAGTCGTGTACAAAGCATTGCTCCTTTACATACATTGAATTATCCAGATAAATGGAGCTTTCAGTGAATGCAGATGCTTGGGTCTTGAGTGAAAAAAACAAAGTGCTGGAGGAACTCGACAGATCAGCAGTATGTTGGTCAGAAAATATACCTTTCATATCGTTGTGAGATCCCTTTTGATTTGAATTTGATAAACTTCCAAAGACAAATCTTTCCTTGGTTTACTACAAATAGGCGGTTAACCTGTTGGCCTCATTCACAGGAATAACAAAGATGCCTGGTGAGATGAATGGGGACATTCAGGTTGGTACAGTAAAGTATGATTATCTGTGGTTACTGTTCAGATGCTCTCCATGGGTAGAGAAGAAAGAGATTTCTGCTGCAACTGGACGTAATCTGTAAGTGGCTGATAAAGATGTCAGATGCTCAGAGTGCTTTATCTCTGTACTAACATTTCACCAAGATAAGCATCCCAAACTGTCATAGTTATTGGCACGTAAAGAAGAAACTTTCCATATTTTGATGACAGTTTATTTTGGGATACTTTGCCGTGTGGTATAGTTGGTCATATTCTAATTTTAAAGTCATGATTTATGAAATACTGCAAACAGCACACCAAGCCTGATTTGATGCTGCATATTTTCAAACTCTATATTGCACAGTAGGTGGTGTATGCATTCTTGAACTGAAACAGATGGATAATAAAACATCTGACAATATCCTACAAAAAAGGATTGTGTTGCACCAAGTTTTTGTGCACTATTTGATGTAATTTCAATGAAAAATACATTTTACAGACAAATTTGAAATTGACTGTGTTCCAAGTCTGAGGAACCATACCGCAAGTTGTCCGTGCACCTGGCATATAAAGAGTTTGGATATAAGCTGGGTATCTGTGGCCTAGGACCCACTCTTGATCATTTTTATTCATGTTTGTCTAGTCCATGCCCCCCACGGTCTAATTGAATTAAAGTAAGCCTGGTTCATCATCACTTTCATCTGCAAAGGGAATCCATTTCACATTGGGCCTTTTGAGTGGTTTACTCAACCGGTTCCTGCTCATACCTTCTACCAGCCAATCGTTTGGTGACAACCCCAACCATTCCACAACAATATCATTCTAGTTACACTTTTTCCTTAATATCCCCCTCCTCCGTCCATCTACCAAGATAATTCCAGCAAATAAAGAAATGTTATCGGACCCGCAAACCCTCAGCATAGCGTACTCTCCCCTATCCTTTACTCTCTCTACACCAATGACTGCACCTCCACTGACTCCTCTGTCAAGTTGCTCAAGTTTGCAGATGACACAACCCTGATTGGACTGATCCAGGATGGGGAGGAATCTGCCTACTGACAGGAAGTGACACAGCTGCCGTCCTGGTGCCATCGCAACAACCTGGAGCTTAATGCTTTTAAGACAGCGGAATTGATTGTAGACTTTAGGAGAGCTCCCCCTCCCCTCACCCCACTCACCATCAACAACACCACAGTCGCAACTGTGGAGTTTTTTAAGTTCCTGGGAACCATCATCTCCAAATGGGGGGCCACTATCGACTCCACAGTCAAAAAGGCACCACAGAGTATGTACTTCCTGTGGCAGCTGAGGAAGCACAATCTGCCACAGGTAATGATGGTCCAATTTTATACGGCCATCATAGAGTCTGTCCTCACCTTCTCCATCATGGTCTGGTTTGGCTCAGCCACCAAGCACGACATCCATAGGCTGCAGCGAATCGTCCGATCAGTTGAGAAGGTTATTGGCTGCAACCTTCCCTCCATTGACGAACTGTACACAGCAAGGGACAGGAAGCGAGCGGGTAAGATCATCTCCGACCCTTCTCACCTTGGCCACAAACCCTTCGAATCACTTCCCTCTGGAAGGCGACTCCGGACTGTCAAAGCTGCACAGCTAGACATAAAAACAGCTTTTTTTTTCCAAGAGTAGTAGCTCTACTCAATAACCAAAAATCTGTAGCCTCTTTTTGCTTTGGTATTTAATTTAATTCACATGTTTAATCAATAATCTTTTATTATTGATGTCTACTGTTTCATGTTTCATTCCTAACTGTCACTGTATGTCATGTTGTCACTTACGGGTGGAGCACCAATGCAAATTCCTTGAATGTGAATACATGGCCAATAAACTTATTCATTCATATTTATTAAAAATGCAAATGGGTGTATTTAAGGGTTGTTGGTGTTTGTTTGATGTTACCTTGGTTGGCTCAATATTTCTTCCATAGACATCCTTTTTTGTAATAGTTACGTGGGGACCTTTTCCAGGTTATACAGTCCTGATTCGAAGCAACTGTGTCATCAATATTAGAAAGCATTTGTAGCCTAGAAACCTCATGTCTAAATTCTATTTTCACGCGAAATCAAGTCTGTAATTGCAGGTCAGAATTAATTAATTTTGCCATTGCGAATTGGAAAGAAATTGTCTAAAATTAATTGGAATAAACATTTTCCAGCTATTTTAGAAATCCATAGGTTAATTGATGTCTAACTTGAGCAGCAGCACAGTGGTGCAGTGGTAGAGTTGCTGCCTTACAGCAAATACAGCGCTGGAGACCTGGGTTCGATCCCGACTACAGGTGCCGTCTGTACGGAGTTTGTACGTTCTCCCCGTGATCTGCATGGGTTTTCCTCTGAGATCTTCGGTTTCCTCCCTCACTCCAAAGACATACAGGTATGTATGTTAATTGGTTAATTGGCTTATTAAATGTAAAAAATTGTCCCTAGTGGGTATGGATGGTGTTAATATGCGGGGATCACTGTTCGGCATGGACCCGGTAGGCCGAAGTGCCTGTTTCCGCGCTGTATATCTAAACTAAACTAAACAAAAACAGGGCGTCAGATGGGTGAACGAAGACAAAGGAACAAAGGGGATCGAGAGAAAAGGAGGTGATACTGAGGGAGGGGAAATGGGACATAGGGAGCAAGGGGAAGCAGGTGTTGCAGAAGTAGATTGAGACAGTTCTGTAAGTGAGGGTGCAGGCTAGGGCATGTATTTTAGTGTTTGCTTGTGTAAGTGTAGAAAACATGCATCTGAGTGTGGGTAGAGTCACTGGGGTACTCCGACAGTGATTCAGTGATTTGATTTCATTCCTGATATCGGGGGCTGAATGGGTGAAGTTTGCATATTCTCCCTGTGTGGATTTCCTCTGGATACTCTTGTTTCCTTCCACATCCCAAAGACATAGGTTATTAGCCATGGTATATTATGCCTGGTACGGGTGGGTTGAGGAAGAATCAGAGAGGGTTCAAGGTTTTGTGAGAAAGAATAGGTTGCAGGAGAATGGGATCAATGAGAATGCTTCGGGACCCAGAATAGACTTGATGGGCTAATGGCCTCCATCAATATTGAAGGGAAAATACAGTATGATCTTATTGTATGTGTGTGCATTTGTTCCTGGAGCAGAGCTGGTTTCCATTCATCCTGAACCTCCTGGTCTTTAGACCAAATCCTCAGTCTGACAAATCCATAAGGTAGTTGATGTGCAATAGCCAGCCTACATTAAAAAAGTACACGTGCTGTCATCTTGCAGTCCAGAAGCAAATCATCATTACTCCAGAGTGACTGCCTAAGAAGTAGAAGAAAAAAGGAAGTAGAAGCCTTTCAAATTGATTACGTCTTCATTGCACTAAAACGTTCCAATCAACATCATGCATGAATGCTCTACCTGTGCCAGTGAGATGCAAAGTAAAGTGAGAGAAGAAAACTTTAAAAATCTAATAATAGTAAGCTATAAACTTACCCATTAAATCGCAGAATTGCACTTAAATATTATTTTATTAAGCTTTTGATAAAAGTGGATGTTCATGCTGATAGCAATGTTCATTGCATTAAACATTTTTTCTGTCAAAAGTAATGCTCCTTGTTATGCATCACGCAGGAATAACATGCAAATTGCATTTACATACTGGTCTCACAGTATGCAGGCAGAGTCCTAACTGTATGTTGTGGGGGAAAAAATGCTTGAATCATTTTGATGTGCAGCAATTTCATTCCTCTAATTGATGAAATCTGTTTCTGAATAAATGCTGAGAAAATGGCCTGCAGTGGTTGATTCTATTGGCTTTAGCTTATGGCCCAGAGATACATCATAGAGAGGGCATCATAAGATAGCTAAGTGTTTAATGGAATTAAGCTCCAGGAAAATGTATAGGATTTAACGGTAAGCATCTAAAGATGTGATTGTTTAGGTATCACAATGATCTAGCTGAAAAAAACAATAATATTCAGGTTTATAAAGAAAAATAGCAACAGCAGAAATATTGGTGTTGTGTGCCCGAATTTAGTCATGACATGGTGCTGTAGGAAATGCATCGATTACAAGAATACAAAATAAGTACAACTCATGAAAATCATTCCGTTCACTATAGCTCATCCACCTGGGAAAATGTCACCCCATCACAACAATCGACTTTCTCTGAAAAAAATCCATGTTGTGTTTCACTTTCAAAACACTGTTGTTCTCTTTCGATAAAGAAGTAGTCCGTATTGGTCTACAACTTGTCCTGTGTTAATTGGAATCTGGATTGCTTTATCTTGGGAATATACACCTTGGGGTTAAGTTCAGTATGTGGCTTTTTCATAATATTTATAATCTTACATACCACAAGAAAATTGTCTCTCTGTTAGCTTATTTCAAGGTTGAATAGCCCATAATTATCAAGTCATTTCTCATAATTCAATCTTTTGACACCAGGGACTAAACAGGTGACACTACTCTGTACATTCTCCATGAAATGAATGTAACCAAATGAGGATGCAGTGCTCAATGTGTGGTCTGACTAGATAACAAAGCTGAAAGGTTGCAAAGGAGAAGAATGGTAACAGCAAGATTCGAGTGTAAAACTATGAAGCAATTACTTCTCCATGTTGAAAGTGAAATCTATAATTAACAGAAAGAAAAGGCAAGGACAAGAACAAGTCATTCAGTTCATCAAGCACATCCCTCTGGTATTCCAGCTCATCCAGCCTACCATCTAATTGAATTCTGAATGTCCCTAATACAGGAATTTTGAACCTTATTTTTGGATTGGTTTTAAAGTTATTTTTATTAATGTAAATGTCTCTACATCTGACATATGTTAAAGCAGTTTTTTTGGGTTTACATTTCCATACCTCTTAATAATTTACACATTTATTTGTGTCTTCCCTCATAAATTTGAGCATCCTGGATTGTATGACTTTATCTCTCAGTGTGTGTATTTTTTGTAAGTTTTGCCGACTTTACCTCTTATCATTTGAGTACATTTTCATTTCTCGTCTGAATTGTGGCCACTGGAATTGCATGAAATGGTCTTGGTGTAATTCAATGTATGCATTATGAAACTTGTTAAGATTGCATTCCACCCTCTGTCTTTGTTTTCCAAACTGTAGAGCACTTCTGAAATTGCATTTTCCACATTGAATCTGGAATGAAAATGGTGAGTCCTTTACTTGTCCCTATGCCCTAATGTATGAAACAGAAAGTCCTGGATATACTCAGCAGGTCAGGCAGCATTTGTGAAGAGAGAAGCAATTTAATGAAAGTCAGTCAATCTGAAACATCAAAGCTGTTTGTCTTTTCACATATTGCCTGACCTAATTAGTGTCCCAACTTTTATTTCAGCTAACACCTGCAGTTTTTATTTTGGATTTACATTCTTTATATTTTATATCTGGGCCATTAATTATTTTACTCCATATAAATTGGATTGCCTTCATCAATATTAAACTTAATATTGGAAATGATTGAATTTCTACTAAAACACTGTTTATACATTTATACATTCTTACAGGAGCAGAATAATGCCATTCAGCCCATTCAGCCTGCTCCCCCATTCCACCATTCAATCATCTATCTTACCCTCTCAACCACATTCTCCTGCCTTCTCCCCATAACCTTTCATACTCTCACTGATCAAGAACCTGTCAATCTCCACTTTAAAGTGACTTAGCCTCCACAGCTGTCGGTGACCATTAAATTGAAAGAAGTTTACAAATGGTTTCTGCTTCAAGTATTGTATGTAGATAAGAGCAATTGAAGTTGAAGCACTGACCCCATAATAGTCTGTGTGCAGGTGTTACCTCTTTGTTAGACACTGTGGCATTGTAAAGTACTCTGTTTGTTTTAATATTACAATGGTGTGTACAAAGACAATTGTCATCTAGATCTGTGAAGCAAGCACAAGGCAAGGCAATGCGTAAGTAAACGTAATCTCATAAAACATATGGTGGGTGACGTTCAACGTAGGCAGGGTCATTAATCAATGGGAGCAGATCAACCAATCATTATACAGCTTGTTTGATTTTTTTCCTAATTGATTTTGAACGAAAAGGAAATCGAATGGAGCATATAACTGCCGGCTAATGCACTAACTCACATGTGCAATGCTGGCAGTTAAATATCACTCCCATACTGTTGTAAAAGAAAAGAATGATCTCACAATGCTATAATAAAGCAAGAAGTCGCCATGGGATCATATCTCAGAGTTTGCACAGCAGAGCAATGATTTGCAGAACTGCAGATAAAACTACATAATTGAATGAACTGCCATATAAAAAGAGGACCAAAGCCTCAATTCCTTGGAGGAATCAGCAGGGCAACACTTCTGTAAAGGCAATAACAGAAGCAGCAGTGTATTGTTATAGAGTACGAGCAGAAGGATGATTTAGTCATGGCGGCATCTTCGGAAAAAAAAGCTAGTCATAAAGTTACGTGTGGGCTGGTGGTGGTGACGAGGAGGAGGAGATTATTATTACAGATGGATAAGGAAGAGGAAAATGGTACTTTGGAATGGACGAGGAAGAGGTTGTTGGCAAAGAAAAAGCCAATTGGCCCATTGTTAATCATAAGGCCACAAATACCTCAAGGAAAATCTAACATCAGGTAAAGGTAGTTTTTTCTTACTACAGGTGCACAACCTTTTATCCGAAGATCCAAATAACGAAAAGCTCTGAATAGCGGACATTTTTTTCAGTCCTTGAAGAAAGGTCCTTGAAGACGTTTACCGAGGGTGGCCCGCAGAGGTGACAGCGGAACCTCCGGTCGGTCCTCGAAGAAAGGGGAACTAAATCCCCATTCATAAAAGAGGTGAGGGTATATTGCGCGGAGATTTATAATTGACAATCTGCTGCTACCTGCTCGCTGAGTTAAAACGTTCCCACGGTAGACTCACAATACACAGTGTATCGTGAGTCTTGCGTGGGAACGTTTTAACTCAGCTGGCAGGGAGCAGCAGATTGTCGCTCCCTTCAGTTTCACCCCACCTACACCCCTCTGCTTCCCGGCTATGTGTGTGACCCCTTCCCACCCCTCTCCAGTTCCCCGCCCATTGCACCGGCGCGGGGGCTTTGCACTGTCTTCACGTCGGCGATACCAGCATACAATGCCAGTCACCGGAGATGTCAGGACCAACGGGACACCGACCCCCAGGCCCACTGCAAGCACGGAGATCCCAGAGACCCACAGCCAGCAGCAGCCCAGCCCCATTCCAAAGGAACACGCTTCCCGTACGGACAGTAGCTGATGCTGTGAAAGGTACGTCTTGTTCTTGGGGTTGCAGATGAGGGGGCGCAGCTCGGGCTGTGACGTCTCCAGCCACCCCCCTGTACAGGAGCTGAGACTGGGAACTGTACCGCCCTTGCAGGTGAGCAGGAGAGTGGGGTTGTTTGCAGTTGCAGAGGGAGGGGGCAAGGGCGGTACAGTTCACAGTCTCAGCTCCTGTCCAGGGGGGTGGCCGGAGACGTCTGGACCAACGGAACACCGACTGCAAGCACGGAGATCCTGGAGACTCACAGCCAGCAGCAACTCTAGCCCAGCCCCGCTCCAACTCCAGAGGAACCCGGGTTGCGGATGAGGGGGCGCAGCTCGGGCTGTGGGCGAACTGCCACTTGTCGCTGTAGCGGCCAATCGAGGAGTGGGTTCCTGTTGGTCCTGACGTCTCCGGCCATCCCCCTGGACAGGAGCTGAGACTGGGAACTGTACCGCCCTTGCCCCCTCCCTCTGCAACTGCAAACAACCCCACTCTCCTGCTCACCTGCAAGGGCGGCACAGTTCCCAGTCTCAGCTCCTGTACAGGGGGGTGGTCGAAGACGTCAGGACCACCAGAAGCCGCTCCCCCATGGGCCGCTACGGCGACAAGTGGCAGTTCGCCCACAGCCCGAGCTGCGCCCCCTCATCGGGACACCGACCCCCAGGCCCAATGCAAGCACGGAGATCCCAGGTCAGCAACTCCAGCCCAGCCCCGCTCCAACTCTAGAGGAACACGCTCCCCGTAGGGGTAGAAGCTGATGGTGTGCAAGGTACGTCTTGTTCTTGGGGTGGCGGCAGCTCGGGCTGAGGGCGAACTGCCACTTGGCGCCGTAGTGGCCCATCGGGGAGCGGATTCCTCTGGAGTTGGAGGGACAGGGAGACACAGCAGCTTTTGAGAATGGTGGGCAATCACTTCCAAAGTTCTGCCCACACAGTCAGTACACCTCTCCTATACTTGTCTCCCGCACTAAGATTATCTCGCAGAGAATGATCCCAGCCTAACCCTCCCTATTCTCTCCTATTCTGCAAGAAAAAACTACATTGGAGACTCAAACTCGCGATCGAGTAACTGCCGGGATCGAGGCGCAAATTCGCGACCTTGCGGATATGAGCCGAGCACTCTACCACTGAGCCAGCCGTTAAAATCTATGCTAAAAATCTTCCAATCCGAAAGCCGAAAAATTCCGAATTATGCAAAGTGTCTGGTCCCAAGGCTTTCGGATAAAAGGTTGTGCACCTGTATATCAAAATGTTATAAATGTCCATCAAAACCAATAATTACAAAAAGCACAAATTACTCCTGCAGAATATTTCTAATGGTAGAAAAGAAAATAGCATTAATTAACGGTGACAAAAGTAATCCCAACAAGGTCTCAGAAAATACAGTTAAATCAAAAATATTAAGGTAGGTTGAAGTTGAGAAAAAATGTTAAATGATGGTCTATTTCAGATCTGAACTTTCTATGGGTGATCGTGAAAAATCACACATGAGATTGTTTCCATCTAATTGACAGCTGTGATATGAAGTGGGCGTAGTTGATACTTATTCCTTTCCCTTCAGATTGTCACCCTATCGCAAGGCAGCTGTGAACCGAAACACTGTAGTAACTTCAACAATTTAAACTGACATCGGGGGATCTTCTAATATTAACCGTAACGTTAGATATTCAAAATAAACATTTAGGCAAAAATAGGAGCCTCTCACTGATACATGCCCTGAATTCATGTTACGTATTTAATGTCAATCACAACAAACACATTCCAAGGAATCACATCATTTATTTTGCAAAACATATTGAACAGGAGAATGGAAAGTGACATTAAAAAGCCATGACATTTTTTAAACAATCTCTAAATGTCAGTCCACAAGTAGTCAATGTGTCTGCAACCCCCACTTACTTTTGAAAAAAAAAGTACAAAATAAATATCTTATCGAGTATTAACCCTTAAAGGACTGAAATAGCATCACTTGGCGTACTTCCTTTAGGGCATACAGAGCTACTGTACATTCAAAGAATTGTTGTCTTTATCGTGCTTGCTACATGTCTCCATGCTTCCTCCCATTTTTCCTGAGAGCTATGCAGTCCATTGCCAATTTTTATTCGGTTTGTCTTTTTTTGTGTGTATATCTTACTGCATAAGATACATGTATGAATTCTTGGACAATTGTTATTCTCTCAGTTTCACATATCGCTCACCAGAAAATCCAGTAGCCCTTTTCTTTTGACGGTATAAATAATAATTTAAAGAGCTAATTAATGGCATGTCAGCCTTTCTATTTGGGAAAGGTGTGGATCATAAAAAATATTAAGTTATGATGCAGTTACATAAAGCTTTGGGTGGTGGCCATCCGGAGGGCTGCATTAAACTCGGGAATCGAGAATCTATAGCCTTAGATGGGCCACGACAGAGGCTCAGCAGTGATACTGGGGTGCAATTAAGAGCAAAGGTTGCATAGACTAGGAATATATTTTCTTTCATTAGAGCAGCATAGAACAAGAGGAGGCAAATGTAAAATTATGGCCAAATGGTGATATCAGGAGTACTTCACACTAGAGCAAGTTGAAATTTTAAATGTTTCCGTGAAATAGCAGCTCAGGTGAGACCAATAGAAAATGTTGAAACTAAAATTGATGTATTTGTATTAGAGAAGTGTATTGGTTACAATACGAAAGCAAGCAGAGTTGAGATGCATATGAACTGATTGCATTCGTAAACGTTGTAAGGTCAGAATGGCCTCCTCCTGTTCCTTTGTTCCATCCCTGTACATTAATCAAACTCTCCCTGAATCTGCATGACCAGTTACTATGCAACTGACCCTTTCACTCTGTGTGGAGTGGGTCTCTGAAATATTACCATTGTCCCAGAGTGAGGCCCATTTACAGCTTTAAAAGCAACAGTGCAGAGATGAACAATGATGATTCTGATGCATGGCTTTAGCCAATGTTTGCACTTTATCCATTTGTATTGGTTTCTCCTGTCTCTCGCCCCAACTCACCCTTTCACTCTGTGTGGAGTGGGTCTCCATTGTCCCCCCCCCCCCCCCCCCCCCCCCATTCCCTCCCTAACAATCCCCACTCCTCACTTCTGCAGAGAGTACATTCAAAATCATACAATCGCTGTCACGGGAAGATGAATTAAAACTAAAATATAGCAAGGCATAATATAGGGGTGTATTAAAACAATAACAATTACTTCAGGCCAACAAATTCTCTGTCGTGGCTAGAGTTCACCATCTAACCTGATGCTATATAATACCAACATTTTCCAATTCGGATGTGGGATTCTGTAAAAAATCCATTGATCAACACAAACCACAGTAAACAACATCAATTCCTATTGATTTTTCCCCCCGTCCTAAATAATTTTATTTCGAGCAAATCATCAACCTACAGGTAATTCATTGGCAAAGTCAGTTCTAGAAGGGTTGTTCATTGTTCATTGATAACATGCAATTTAACTGCAATGCTTTGCACAAATAATAACAAATATTCTCATATCCTAAAATCTACCAGCACTACCAAGAAATAGTTAAAATTATTAGACAATACTTTTTTTTAAATGCTTTTCCATCATTCAGTGATTAAAGTAACTGTTTAATTAGGTGGTACTCTTTTGCACACTGTAACTGCCAGTGATTTGAACAGATTACGTGAGACAACGTTTGACAAATTACAATGCTACTTATACCTGTTGGGCACGTAAACAGCACAATAAGCTTTCCGCATAATCGCAATTTTATGATGCAAAAAATCCCCACATCTAATATACATAGCAACTTCCATTCTATTACAAGCAATCATACAGCAGATTTAATGTAGTTTTTTTACAGCTTTGCGTGACTAGTTAGATAAACTCTACATACAGTAATCCTAAATAAAACTCCACAAAGTCTTTATCTTCTTCCCCTTTCCCTTGCTGAATGCGTTCTTCGATTGTCATATATCCAGAGAATCTGGAAATTGTGCATGTTACCTGATTTGACATAATAACAAACATGAGGCTCCTCTTTTGACCTCACAAGATAGTAGCAAGCCATTTGGTATTAAAATGTGAAATTTTGAGTAGAGAACGTAGTGCTTCAAATCTTCAGTGTAACCTGCAGGTACTACTTGAAGGTCAGTGTCAAACTTTCCCCACCTCTCTCATCAGTTACATGTTGCAGAACAGCTGCAACTGTCCTGGAAGATTCAGTTATAAGACACAGTAATGCTCAAGAGAATTGAACAATTTATCTTGTAGGAGCTGGTAAGATTTGAACTCCTTTAGGATTATAAGCAGAATATCCCACAAGACTTTTTATATGAGCAATCTGTACTCCAAGCTAGTTCATAAATCAAATATACAATATAGAAATATCAGATCACTTCTAATTTACCTATAAGTATATAAGCTTTAAGTATAAAACATATGTTATATTTCTGATACATTAACTTCAAACTATTCTACTTATTTTCTATGTGAGCTGCACACATGATGGCATTCGATAGTTTGCAATCCTTTACGTAAATATTCAATCCTTTTAAAATGACCTACTTTGTAAAGAATTTTACAGTTCCAGGTGACTTGATTGTTCGAGGGTCGAACACCAGATATCTAAAGGCCAGGGCAGATTGTTCCTCAAACCTGCTGGGCATTCGTGCTAAGAGGAGTTCCTGAATGTAGTGCCTCCTCAATGCAAAGTCACACTCATCTTTTGAGCAGAGACTTCATTTGGATGGGAAAGAAAACCTTGATACCATCAGAGCTTTCACTGGAGTACTCTTTCTTCCTTGACCAGAGTGCTACTGACAGAGCTTATAGAATTCCACAGTACAGGCCATTATGATTTTTTTTTTCTGAAGAAAAGATGATTCATGCAAATCATCGCTGCACAAGTGCGTGGGATCCTTAAATTACAAAACGTCAAGGAATTGTAATGGTAGAATTTTGCAGATAAAACTGCTTTGAAAAGATCGATGAAAGTAAAACATTGTTTTCAGTATTGTTTTCTCACTGGGGTGTCCAGGTTATATCTGACATCATGAGCTCCAGAGAGACAGTTCATTCTGGCTTGCCATTGATTTGGTGCAATATAACCACCCATGAAGATGCACTCTAAAAATATTTTCAACATTTTTCACTGTGTTCATAATGAAACGGCACAGAAAAGCTGCTGGTGCACAGCTTCATACACTATTTGCGCTGAAGGCCTGCCTTACTAAAAGCACACACATGTTTGTAAATGTTCTGTACCACAAAGCCAGCTCTCTTACTTTGGCGTGTGGGCTCCACATGGACTGAAAGCAGTGATTATATACATCCTGGCTTCATCACTTGCCAAAGGTTGCTCGAGGCGTTTTCTAAAGCTGGTGCTCATGAACATAGGGAGAGTTGGCGCGAGACACTGAGCCCTGTTGTCCTGGCGTAAAGTTCGCTAGAGGAATGACCTTCACAGGGTCCTCGGTGGTACAGTGTCTCTCCGAACCATTGTACAGCTGTTGCCTACCATTGCCTTGGCTTTTGTCAATGTCGTCCTTGCTGCCTGCCCTCCCGATGGCGTGCTGGCCTTCTGACCTGCCGCCTCTAGCCCAGCCCTGCTGAAATCCGATGGACGGCAGTGGAGGGTTAGGTTGCTGGTACTGGGTCAGCGACGGGGGCATCCAACAGTTGTCGGAGTGACCGAGGACAAGGCACTCCTGTGTGCAAGTCTCCGAGGCTTCACCCAGTACTTTCTGAAGAGACACCTCGACACCTGTGGGACAAGTAAAGACACAGAATGAATCAACTGAGCAGACCCATGGGGATTTTTGCTAATTTGTACAGAAAAGCATCAGTAGAGAATCATAAGTTCAAGAGGAGAATGGGAATGGCCTTGTTGTGACAGTTGAACATTGCGCAAATAAATTATAATTTAATAACCCTTCATGCGTCTAGGAACCCTTTCTCATGTCAAGGTGGCATTCGGTTGTTGAGTGTTTATATTTACAGGTTTCCACAAACACTTACAGGCTGCTCTTATCATTTGCATTTCTTCCAGCTTGGTGTCAGGTTTAATCAATCATGCATTTGTTATTTACATATCCACAGACCATTGTGCTTGTTGGTTTCAGCAGCTGAGATCATTCATGTTAGCCCTGGTACATCCACTCCAATCACATGAATTAAACATCAGCAATACTGGATGAAATGCAAGAAACTTACTGGCGGCTCTGTTGGTGCTTTACAGTTATGTTCTGTTATGTAGATATTCAACAAAGTCAAGGTGTCCAAGCAACACCAGTACAGAAAGTGCAGAATAAAACCACAGATGTTGGGGCTAAGGCTGGGTTGAGATGGTCTTGGTTGTAGTGGGGGGAATGAGTGGGGGAAAAGTGGGGGGGATGTGGGGGGGGGGGGGTGGTTGAGGGAGTGGATAATTAAGTAAAGGTTGTGGTCAAAGCTTTAAGGTGAGAGGGGTAAAATGTAAAGATGTGCAGGGCACATTTCTTCTTTTTATAGAGGTTGGTGAGTGCCTGGAACGTGCTGCTGGAGGTGGTGGTTGAGGCAGAAATGATAGAGCGTTTAAGAGACTTTTGGATAGGCAGATGGATATGTAGGGAATGGAGGAATATGTGCAGACAGATAAGATTTAGTCTAGGCATCATGTTGGGCATGGGTATTGTGGGTTGAAGTGCCTGTTCTTGCGCTGTACTGTTCTATGTTCTATGTAAATGTTAGCAGTTGCTATCTTAGGGAAATGTTGCACAGCGGGGGTTGTTAGGTCAAAGCCGAGGATTGGCAGTCCCAAATTGAGGTGGGTGAGCTACAGGAGGGGTTAGTGAGCAGTGATGATTGGTGCCACTCAGTGGGAGAGAATTCAATTGATCTACAGAAGGTGGGGTCAGGTAATTGAATTACAGTGGGTGGGTAGAGAGAGAGACAGGCGTGATTAGGAATGGGGTCAGTAACACAGTAACCTGGTGTGTGGCAATTTAAGAAGAAACATCAGATAATTAATTCAAAGCATACTTTTATGAGCCGGGATCCCAGTACTGGGCTGGGATCTGTTCCACTAAATTTTGTGCTTTATATTTTGCAGCAAAAAGTACTCTGAAAACCTGGTTGATTTGAGTCACCTAAAACACACATGCTCTAACAGAATGATCTAGTATTGCTCAAAGCTAGTATTGTATTAGGATTGATGTATTACCAACATTACATCATTACATCTGGTGCAGGAAAGGACTAATCTACGATCAGTCATTTCAACTTCTGAAACAGTAGCCCAGAAAATGACCCAGAATCCAGAGAATTGATTTTCATAGATGTAGCTATTAAAAAGGTGACGCATTGTTTGATCAAATTTGTGGTTGTTTTCAAGCATATTCATAACAATGGTGGATCATTTCAGAAATATGCAAAATTATATACATTTTACAGGACATAAGTAAGAATTGTCTCCACAAAGGCCTGCACTGGCATTCATGCTTCACAGAAGAATAGTATATTTTATTTCCTCCAACTCACCGTGTATATCCTTCCACATGTGCGGATGTGGCGCTGATGGATGAGAGGCCGAAGCAAAGAAGTTGAAACCAAAGAACCGAATGGAAATTAGGCTGAAACGCCAACAAACCGAAAGATTACGCAGACAAAACGCCTACTAACCAAAAGGATGGGACGCCTAAATGCAAACTAACCAAAAGGGCGGGGCGCCTAAAAGCCATCGAACCGAAAAGCTGCGTAGCCTAAAAGCCAACGGACCGAATGGCCACTCTGTCGAAACGACACCTACCCAAAAGGCAGCATCGCCTACAAGCCAAAGGACCGACTGCCGCTCAACAGAAACGTCCAATAACGGACATCACAATGCTGGGGGGCGGGACTTGTCAGCGAATGGTCCAGACTCCCACTTCCATCACACCACTGTGAAGGCATGAACATTGCCCCAAACTCCGCTCCACCCGACCCGCAGCCCGCTTTCAACTTGGTGCTTGGGTTCAGACTACCCAGTCACCTATGGCTTGTGTGGGAAAATGAACCCCACGCTCCCATCTCCCCCTTCTCTCTCTCTCCCTCTCCCCCCCTCTCTCTCTCTCTCTCTCTCTCTCTCTCTCTCACTCTCTCTCTCTCTCTCTCTCTCCCTCTCTCTCCTCTCTCTCCCCCTCTCTCTCTCCTTCTCTCTCTCTCTCTTCTCTCTCCCCCCCTCCTCTCTCCCCTCCCCTCCTCTCTCCTCCCCCTCTCCACTCCCTCTCCCTCCCCTCTCTCCCTTCTCTCTCTCCCTTTCTCTCACCCTTCTCTCTCTCCTCCATCTCCACCCACGGGAGCATCCCTCAGTCATTGGCTGTGATGCACCGCCATCGGAACCCAACCTCCACACCAGGGTGATCCCCTCCCTCCGACCCCGGACCCCGGACCCCGACACCCTCACCGGGTGATTCATCCCGACCGCGGGGACAGACTTTTATTTATTACCATCTTGATGCTTGTGGAACGCACCCAAGCTCCCACGCACAAAACAAGCTGCATCTCTGGAGAGAAGGAATGGATGACGTTTCGTGCCAAGACCACTCTTCAGAGTGCGTCTGAAAGGTCTCGACCCGAAATGCCACCCATTCCTTCTCTCCAGAGATGCTGCCCGATGAGGCTGCTGTCACCCAGTGACCCAGCCGGTGAGACTGCTGTCACACATGACCCAGCTGGTGAGGCTGCTGTCACACATTGACCCAGTTGGTCAGGCTGCTGTCACACATGACCCAGCCGGTGAGACTGCTGTCACACAGTGACCCAGCTGGTGAGACTGCTGTCACACAGTGACCCAGTTGGTCAGGCTGCTGTCACACAGTGACCCAGCCGGTGAGACTGCCTCCACACAGTGGCAGAGCATGTGAGACCACTGTCACACAGTGACCCAGCCGGTGAGGCTGCTGTCACACAGTGACCCAGCCAGTGGGACAATGTTCATGCCTTCACAGTGATGTGATGGACGCGGGGATCTTGACCAATCACTGACAAGTTCCGCCCCCCGGCAATGTCATGTACGTTATTGGACATTTCTGTTGAGTGGCGGTCGGTCCTTTGGCCTGTAGGCGACGCCGCCTTTCGGGTAGGTGGCGTTTCGACAGCGGCCATTCGGTAAGTTTGTTTTTAGGCGATGCAGCTTTTCGGTTTGTTTGCTTTAAGGCGTCCAGCCCTTTCGGTTAGTTTGCATTTAGGCGTCCCATCCTTTCGGTTAGTAGGCGTTTCATCTTCGGACTCTTTCGGTTTATGGGCATTTCGGCCTCATTTCCATTCGGTTCTTTGGCTTCGACGTCTTTGCTTCGGCTTCTTGTCTGTCGGCGCCACGTCCGTGTACCATCCTTCCATGCCTATTAAAAGTAGAACATGCTCTCAGTCCCCAGCAGATTGGGCCTCCTCCTCCTTTACCACCAAGCTAAAGTGAGAGCATCTCACAGGTAACAAGATTTGAGGAACCACAGCACACCAAAGATGTTACTCTGCAGCAAGTCATTGCTAATATATATGTTGGTGTGGATCCATGGGCCGAAATCATCATCATATCCACATTTATTTGATGCTTGCTGTGAAGACCACATTGTTTTATCTCCTGCTGTATTTATGTTTCTGGCCAAAATGAAACACCCTTTTACATGGCCCGGACCTTCAGCAATGCACAACTAGTATATATGAATCCAGGCAGTGGCAGACAGCAGTATATTGGCATTCGAGCAACCTGACAGGATCACCTGTGGATTGACCTGCTGTTTGCATGCCACTAATGCCAGCATTTGCTTAGTATGAAAGCCACACTTTGAGAGGGGAATGTTTATTCCATTCTCCAATATTGCATGACCTTCAATGCAATATGATGAATACTGAGCTCCTTGCACATGTTTAATACAAATAGAGCTGGCTTAGAAAAAATCTTGCATGGCTGGTTGATCACATGTAGCATTATTGACAATAGAAGTCAGTTACCACCTGGATTATGTTTGAGCTGAACCCACCAACCCTCTCTCCCATCACCACTCCATCACATGCCATGACTGTACTAACCTGTGCAGCTACGTAGGTCTCAATGATCTTCAGACCACATTGCCATTGTCATTCAAAGTGAGAGCTTTACAATTGCCAGTTAGGCTTCATTTGGTGGAACCTAGGATGTGAGTAACTAATGGTCCTGATCACACTTTGATAGATATTGTCAAAGGCTATTCTATTGTCCCTAAATTTCTATAATTGGAGACTCATAAACACAATTATAATGGGTTTTTATTTTTTCAAATATTTAATATTAAAATATAAAAAATGTATTTAAATTATTTATTATATCAATAAATGCATATATTAATATTATCAGAAATATGAACGATTGAAAAGGAATAAAAATATTTGCTCTCAGCATGTCTACCCCTTTCAAATGTCTACCTTCTATTTTCTAGCATCTGCAGTTCCTTCTTAAATAACCCTTTCAAATGTATGGGCTGTGCTCAATATGGCAACAGTGGCTGGCAGAATACTCCTCAGTTCAGGACAATGGACAGCTGTCGTATGCATTTAGTGCTGATTGCAGGTGTGGAGTAAGAGATCAGATGCTTTAGCATGGCTAAGATGCATTAGATGGCTTAGCATCTGATCTTGAGTACATTCCTGACCACCTCATTGTTGGCAATCAGAAACAGGCTAATCTGCACAAAGAATCTAGCCGGTAACTCTCATAGCCACCAACATAATCCAGCCAAATGGTTTCAGACAGTTTTTTTTTTTTTTTGGGTTTTTTTAAAATACATTTTTATTAGAGGCATCTGCATATCATAGTCCAAACCAATACAGACTGTGTTTAATGGTTACATATTAAATATCCAGGTTTCCAGGGACCCAGATACCAAAGTAGCTGGGATCCTCCTTTATCGGTTACATATTAACATTGCCTCTAATTATTTATTTATATTTATAGATAGGAAAAATAAATAAAGATAGAAAGAAATTAGAAAAATAAGATAAACTATCAATAATACAACTTGGGAGATAGGTCCGTAGGTCAGAGATCATAACTATTCATCTAGTCCTGGGTTCAGGCTTCAGTGCCGGTCCAATCTACCCCTTCAAATAATCTATAAATGGAGACCATATTCTAGTAAATACTTCTGGTTTGTCAATTAAGACAAATCTAATTTTTTCCAAATGTAAGGTCTCTGACATCTCCATAATCCACATCTTGATTGTGGTGGTCGCTGTTGGGTTTTTCCAAAATTTTAATATTAATTTTTTCCAAATTATTATACTGTAATCAATTACATTTCTTTGGTTTATTGTAAGTTTTAGGTATTGTTCTGATATGCCCAATATTATTAATTTAGGATCGGGATCCAGTTGGATATTAACGACTACAGAGATTATTTTAAAAATATCCATCCAGTAATTTTTAATTTTTATATAATTTACAAAAGCATGGGTTAAATTAGCCGCGGGGTATTGACATTTATCATAGATAGGAGAGATATTAGGAACAATTCTATTTAATTTTGTATTAGAATAATGCAGTCTATGTAGTACTTTAAATTGTATTAAAGAATGTCTGGCATTTAACGAACATTGGTGTATATGTTGTAGGCTTTCGTTCCAAATATCTTTCATTTGGGTTGAGCTAATTCCTTTTCCCATGCTAGTCCATATAATTCCGTCAACGGAATCTCACTGTCTAAAAAAGTATTATAAATGTAAGATATTAATTTGACTGTGTTAGGGTGTTTATTCAAACATTCATCTAGAATCTCTAGTTCTCAAGTCAAGTCAAGTCAAGTCAAGTTTATTTGTCACATACACATACGAGATGTGCAGTGAAATGAAAGTGGCAATGCTCGCGGACTTTTGTGCAAAAGACAAACAACCAAACAACCAAACAAACTATAAACACAATCATAACACACATATTCTTTTACATAATAAATAATGGAAGGAAAAACGTTCAGTAGAGTTAGTCCCTGGTGAGATAGGCGTTTACAGTCCGAATGACCTCTGGGAAGAAGGCCATTCTTCCCAGCTCTAGTTCTGTATTCTCGTGTATGTGTTTTAATATAATCTTTGTTGTAAATATCTAAAAAAAATTATTTGAATGTAACCCGTAATTCTGTTGTAACTCCTGAAACTAGAGAAAAATACCATTTCTATAAAGATGTCCATTTTTTTAAATTCCATGATTTTTCCATTGTACAAAACCTTTATCCGACACTGAGGGTTTAAATGAGGGATTATTTGCAATCGGGAGAGAAAGTGATAAATTATCCAATTTTAATGTCTTTTTTAAGTTGTTTCCAAATTCGAATACCACTATATATTATAGGGTTTTCGGTTTCAGACAGTTTTTAGGTGAATTGTCTCCCTATTTGCTTCATACTTTGACTTATTTTTTTCTCTTTGTACAGTTGATTCCCCACTTCATGTGTTTTTTTTATACCTCTCTTTTTTTTTCCATATCACAACAAGATACTAAAAGTAAATAAAGGATACTCTGGGGTGTCAGATCGATTCTAAGGTAAAAAATAAAGCAAGCATAAGATTGCAGCCCTGAATATTGTGTGATAAAGACATGGAATTATTAAAGATTGGAAATTGACTTGAAACACAAAATCCACAGAAGGCTCCTAAGTAGCTTTGAACGTCTGGTCAGATGTTAGTGCCATACATATAAATGAATGGTACCAACAGTAAACATGTGACAGAATTAGATACATAAATACATAGACAATAGGTGCAAGAGTAGGCCATTTGGCCCTTCGAGCCGGCACTGCCATTCAATGTGATCATGGCTGATCAGCCACAATCAGTACCCCTTTCTTACCTTCTCCCCATACCCTTTGATTCTGCTAGTCCTAAGAGCTCTATCTAACTCTGTTTTGAATGCATCCAGCCGACCCCTTATTCTTAAACTGTGGCCCCTGGTTCTGGACTCCCCCAACATTGGGAACGTTTCCTGCATCTTGCACGTCCAATACCTTAATAATTTTATATGTTGCTATAAGATCCCCTCTCAACCTTCTAAATTCTAGTGAATACAAGCCCGGTCGCTCTATTCTTTCATCATATGACAGTTCCACCATTCCGGGAATCAACCTTGTGAACCTATGTTGCACAACCCTCAATAGCAAGAATGTCGTTCCTCACATTACGAAACCAAAACCACACATAATACTCCAGTTGTGGACTCACCAGTGCCCTGTACAACTGCAGAAGGACCTCTTTGCTCCAATACTCAACTCCTCTCATTACGAAGGCCAAATCTTTGTGAAGATTTCATTGATACAAGTTGATTGCAAGGGCATTCCTATTGAATGTACATTAATGGATACATAATTTGTCTAGGATTTGTTATGAAGGGGTTATTAGTAATACTCTTTCTGTTCCAGATATATGTACTCTCAATGCATAATAACAAATTGCTCTTATTTCTAAAAACAAAGTTTCTGAAAGAACATAGTGACTTACAAATCTTAGAAAGAAAATCTGAGAGCTCTTTGACCAAGATAAAAGGATATATGAATAATGTATAATTTGAGGAATATTGCAGTTGACTCTTGATTATACAATGTTTAAATTGAATTCTTGGTGGTTAATGAAAGTTGAGGATGTTTCGGAGTTACAAAGAGTGGCTAACAATACCCTTATTAACACAGTCACAAGGAACTGAAAATGTTAGAATCTGGAGCACAACACAAAGTGCCAGAGGAATTCAGTGGGTCAGGCAGCACTTGTGGAGGGAGTACTCATATTAACATGGTCAAGTGGCCATGCAGTGAAGGTATCCAGACAGTTTAATATCCCAGCTTCACATGGGCGATGTTCAGTCAGCATTCAAGCCTTTGAGAGGAGGCAGAAAGACACTTGTATTTGATATGTTAGATTTTTTTTCTTTGACCTCTATGGTTCGTGACAATGCTGATCTTCGTTAATTACAATATAGTAATAACGAAGATCAGGATATCTGGCTTCTGTAACCAAAGACTGCAAATGCTAATAATCAGAAGTTCTTGTGCTGATGACTATTGGAAGAGCATGTCTGCTATAAAAATGGATACAGCAATTGAACCCCTGCTATTTCTGAAGGATTGATTGGTTATATGTTGGAAATAATATCACAATATTGTGAAATAATTTGAACAAATTGACATGTGCTAGGGAAGATTATATTTTCCCAAATTTAATCCATTGTTAAAACATAATTCCTTTGAAAATGTCTTCTCCTTAAAATACAACTTCTTGTAATAATTTATATTTGACTAACTCAAATTTAATTCAAAATCTTACTGTGTAACTTTTCAAACAGCTGACTCAGATGCCAGACAGGAAAGGAAAGTGTTACAGTAATCTAAAATCCTGTTTGCCAGGCATAAGAGGAGGGGGTAGTGTGAAACTTAACATTGCACCTTTTTTATGACTAGAAGGGTTTCACTCAAAAAGGTAGGAACTCTCAGCAATGAGATTATTACAGTAGTGAAGGGGTGAACTGGTCTGCATCAGCAGAAATTAGTAGATGGATCACTGAGGCAGGGCTTGTGATTAGGATGGGGTGACCCGGTAAGTTACAAGAGGTCATACCTCATTGAATTATCAAATAATTTGCAATAGTAACATGTATGCAGTGCTCGTCTTGTAGAATGAAGGAGTAGATAAAGAGCAAGAGAGATAGGGGGCATCATAGTGACACTGGTTACATTAAGATTATTATAATCTCTCAATCTCAAGTAAAGGCATATCTTCACAGAATGAGAGTCATGTTATTTATCAAATCTCTGTATCAGACCTTTACACAATTGGCAGTAATTCAATGACAACTCGCTTTAAATAGGTAGAGGAGGCAAGAATGTTGCATAGTTCTTAATTTATCCTCATAGCCATGGATGGAAAGAGGGTCATGCAATTTTTTACAGCGTCTTTGTGAACTTTTATTCATCAAGGAAACGGGACAAAAGAAAATGTTAAGAATAGCTGTGCAAGCAGATGACATCCCACAAAACAGCGAGGTGCAAAAATTCAAGATAATAGCCAATGAGATGCAGTAAAAGGGTAAGAATAATATTCTGTGCTTTTGAATAAATATAACAGTTCCTCAGTGTGTTGTCTGCTGGCAGGTAAATACTGTTGCAATACTATTAAAACTCTACATAAAAAGCTTTACATTGCTGTTAACAATAAAATGAGTAAAAGAATATTAATACGCACACAGGAAAATGAGTTACTAAATATTTGGTGAAAACAGCTGTGTATCGATATGTGTATGCAGAACACTTATAGAGCATTTTCAGTCTGTAAATATGATGGAAATTTGAAAAGAAATCAATGTGAATCATGCACACTGAGGGTTATATAAGATAGGTAAGAATTCCATACATTATACATAACCATTACAACAGGAATCACTCGAAAATTACCAGCTCCACTGCTCATTTCATATTCGACATCAGCTTCACACTAGAGCAAATGCAACACTGTTAAAACTTCCTATTATAAACAAATATCAATGTATAATCTGAATCAGTAACATAAATATTGTTAACAGTGCTTTTTTGGTGAAAATGTGATCAATATGTTTTAAATCACATAAAAGATAGGCAGTAGTAGAGAAGAACCGCTCTGGTCGTTGAAATAGGCTTTTCACCGTGGAAATGAAATGAGTCAGAATGCTCCCATCCCTTTGCTGGTCCTTGTCAAGTCTTTGTCTGTAATATTGCTGCTGATTGCCTTCCCCTGGGAATAACATTTCATTCATCTACTTCAAAGGCAATATTAAACAATTCAAAAGGAATTTATTCAGGCTTAATGTGGATGTGCCTCATGAGTTAAGCCTCACCTATTGCAGAACTGTGGTTGGATACCCTTAGGAAATTAGGAATACAGTGAAAGGCAAAATTAATTCTAGGCGTCAAAAATAATACATTGCAAGCAGTTTAGGTGACCTGATATCAGCGTAAAAATAAAGGGATTCTGCTAAGTCCCCACAAAGACCACTGCTCTGAAATGCGCTGTTTTTGATCATTATAAATGTAAGATTCTTGATACTGGGGAACATTGAGAATGAAAACACCGTAATCTTCTTCATTATATTTAACCTACATGAATATCATAAGCAAGCCAGAAATCCTTGTCAGCACTACACTGCACGTTTAAGTCACTTGAACCGTCATAGTGAAGAAGGACAGGTGACGATCTTTGCAGCGGAAAATAATTTCCCATCTCCATATGCAATATTTGTCCCATGTCACCATCTCTTTATAATAAACTGGATTTTAAATAGCGAAAGTGATTTTCTTTCCAGCCATGATGTTATTAAGATTTCTCAGAACCTAATAAACAATGGACTAAAAGGCTAATTTAATTTAAAAAAATTAAATCACTAATTTCCCACTGAGCTCTTTGATATGCTGCCAAGCTTATTTCAGCAGCAGCTGAGTCACAGATCATGAAAGCTCCAAGTTTGATTACTGGGTTATTTTAGCCAACTCAACAACACGACACAGAAACTGGCCTCAGACAAGGATTGAAAATGATCTCTTCCCCCAACACCTCCTGCACAGATGTCAGGGAGATTATAAATTAAGTTTTGTTTTGTTACCCACCACCTTAATCACTGACAACAACAATACAGAAATCAGGTGCCTAGACATTCCTGAACTTGTTTCCAGAACCATAACCATGAGTTTAGAAGTATGAGGGGGGAACCTCATTGAACATACTGAAAGGCCTGGATAGAGTGGGTGTGGAGAGGATATTTCCACTTGTGGGAGAGTCTAGGATCAGAGCTCATAGCCTCAGAATAAAAGGATGTTCATTTAGGAAGGAGATGAGGAGGAATTTCATTAGTCAGAGGCTTGTGAATCTGTGGAATTTATTGCCACAGTGGCCAATTCAATGGATATTTTTAAGGCAGAGATACAGTGCCCTCCATGTTATTTGTTTTTAAATCTTTGAATGGCCTCGCCCCGCCTTACCTCTCTGAGCTGCTCCACCCATACGCTCCTGCCCGGTCCCTCAGGTCAGCTGATCAGCTGCTCCTGGAGATACCGAGGTCTAATCGGAAGCTCAGAGGGGATAGAGCCTTCTCTGTTGCTGCTCCAGCACTCTGGAACACCCTGCCGTTGCACATCAGACACTCACTGTCCATCTTCAAATCCAGTGTTAAAACACATTTGTACTCCCTGGCTTTTGACCATGCCTGAGTCTTTGCTTCTGTTTTTATTGTTTTTAATGTTTCTTTATTTTACATATCTTTTCCTACTATTTCTTTTGATTGTTATTATTGGTGTGTATTAACTTTTTTGTCAATGATTAGTGATGTACAGCACTTTGTTGCAACTATGATTGTTTTTAAAGTGCTCTATAAATAAAATTATTATTATTATTATTATTATTATCTTTGGGACGAAGCCCCATCATTTTTTATTTGGCTCTGTGCTCCACAATTTGAGATTTGTAATAGAAAAAAAAATCATATGTGGTTAAAGTGCACATTGTCAGATTTTATTAAAGGGTAATTTTATACATTTTGGTTTCACCATGTAAAATTACAGCTGTATTTATACATAGTCCCCCATTTCAGGGCACCATAATGTTTAGGACACATGGCTTCACAGGCATTTGTAATTGCTGAAGTGGGTTTAAGTTACAGTGTTTAATTGTACAGTGGGTTACATTTCTGGAAAAAGTCTTGTGGACAGATGAGATTAAAATTAACTTATATCAGAGTGATGGCAAGAGCAAGATTGGAGGAGAGAATGAACTGCACAAGATACAAAGCATACCACCTCATCTGTGATACACGGTGGTGGGGATATTATGGTCTGGGCATGTATGGCTGCTGAAAATACTGGGTCACTTATCTTCATTGATGATACAACTGATGGTAGTAACATAAAGAATGCTGAAGTGTATAGACACATCTTATCTGCTCAAGTTTAAACAAATGCCTCAAAACTCATTGGCTGGCGGTTCATTCCACAGCAAGACAATGATCCCAAACATACTGCTAAAGCAACAAAGGAGTTCTTCAAAGCTAAAAAATGGTAAATTCTTGAGTGGCCAAGTCAACCACCTGATCTGAACCCAATTGAGCATGCCTTTTATATGCTGAAGAGAAAACTGAAGGGGACTAGCCCCCAAAACAAGCATAAGCTAAAGATGGCTGCAATACAGGCCTGGCAGAGCATCACCAGAGAAGACATCCAGCAACTGGTGATGTCCATGAAGCACAGACTTCAAGCAGTCATTGGATGCAAAGGATATGCAACAAAATACTAAACATGACTACTTTCATTTACATGACATTGCTGTGTTCCAAACATTATGGTGCCCTGAAATGGGGGGACTATGTATAAACACTGCTGTAATTTCTACATGGTACAATCAAAATGTATAAAAATATCCTTTAATGCACTCTGGCTATGTGCACTATAACCACATGTGATTTTTTTCTATTACAAATCTCAAATTGTGCAGTACAGAGGCAAATAAATAAATGATGGGTCTTTGTCCCAAACATTATGGAGGGCACTGTAGATAGATTCTTGATTTGTACGAGTGTCAAGGGTTATGGGGAGAAGGCCGGAGAATGGCGTTAAGAGGGAAAGACAGATCAGCCATGATCGAATGGCGGAATAGACTTGATGGGCCGAACGGCTCAATTTTGCTATCACATATGAACTTACGAAACCTAATGGGAATGTGGAAGAAGTTGAGAAAACATTGTTTCTGCCACATTTGTGACGTGATTCAGACTCTTAAAGCACCTTTCTTGCATATTGTTCCCAGAGATGCAGCCATCTACTCACACTCTAACTCGTTCGGTACTATATTATTGCACTTTAGGGGTTTTTTTCACTACTTCCGATTGCACGACAATTTTTGCACAATTCTGCTGTTTCGTGCTCATCTTTGTATTTATTGTTGTGGTTTTATTGGCATGTATACTGTGTGCTCTATTAGCTTCATTGCACAATAAACTAAATAGGACCTGAATATGAATCTGGATGATGGATACCATCAAGCAAACTCCTGGACAATGCTCAAAGAAGAATAGGAAATGAAATATTGCATTAAATTAGATTTCTAACTGTGGTAACTGCGACCTGGCAACATTTTTGTTTCACACTATGCACATTATTGAGTTCCCTCACAAAGGTTTCTTATAAGGTTTCAATTATTTTTCACAGTTGAAACATCCTATGTCAATTATGAAAGCTTTTGTTACATGTGTCCTTTCCCTGCTTTTAAAGGTAGTTTTAATAAAACCTCATTTATGTACTCCTTGAGTGTCTTTCACTCTTTCAGTGACCGGACATCGTGCACCTAGGCCGGGATAAAAAAGCATGAAAAATATGAAAAAGCACCATTAAACCATTCCAAGAAGGACATGCTTTGGCATCTTCAACAGCCATTTGCATTCATGTAATTTATAAGGTACCAATATTTATGATTTCCGAGTATATTCCGAAATTTCACTAATGCATGTGTCTAAAAGGATTTGCCTATAATTTGATGACATGCTGGTCAGAATCTCTGCACTTCTGGTCCATGAAAATGACAAATTATTTAATGGTTTGGAAAGAATTCAAAGAGCTACAAGAGTGATTCCCATCACATAGAAACTTGCTTATCCACGGAGGTTTCTACAAAAATCGCTAAATATTTTAGAGCATTGCAGACAATATGATGGATTTATACAAAATAATCAAAGGGTTGAGTTAGAGACTAATGATAGTTTATTTCAGTTTGATAGATTGAAGAAAACCAGACAGTGCACTGTGGGAATACGCAAGCTCTTTAAATATGAGCAAGAAAGGTTCTGATAGTTGATACTGTATTAAACGAAGGGGAAGTGATTAAACAACTATTGGCTCAATGTTCTGTGTGATTTCTTAGACTGGTTCTAATTGCTGAGAAAATCAGATATGAATGTTCCAGTTATTTTACCACTGGTTATATTTGTTGTTGTCTTTTTCTTTTTGATTTTCCCAGACGATTACATGGATGTGGTGAGATACAAAGTATCAAGCGTCATTAATATATAGCAGGTTTGATTAATATGTTTGGCAACAGAAGGGATAGACTATCTCCATTCAAATCATTGATAGACACAAAAAGCTGGAGTAACTCAGCAGGACAGGCAGCATTTCTGAAGAGAAGGAATGGGAGACCCTTCTTCAGAATGGTTAAGGATAAGGGAAACGAGAGATGTTGACAGTGAAGTGGAGATAAAGAACAATGAATGAAAGATATGCAAAAAAGTAACCATGATAAAGGAAACAGGCCATTATAAGCTGTTTGTAGGGTGAAAATGTGAAGTGCAACTTGGGTGGGGGAGGGATAGAGAGAGAGAGAATGCCAAGGCTACCTGAAGTGAGAGAAATCAAAATTCATACCACTGGGCTGTAAGCTGCCCAAGTGAAATATGAGATGCTGTTCCTCCATTTTGCGTTTAGCCTCACTCTGACAATGGTGGAGACCGAGGACAGAAAGGTCTGTGTGGGAATGGGAAGGAGAATTAAAGTGTCCAGCAACCAGGAGATCAGGTTGGTTCAGGTGGGCTGAGCGAAGGTGTTCCGCAAAATGATCGTCCAGTCTGTGTTTGGTCTCGCAGATGTATAAGAGTCTACATCTTGGACAACGGATACAGCAGAGGTTGGAGCAGGTGCAAGTGCACCTCTGCCTAACCTGAAAGGACTATCGGGGTCTCTGAACAGTCGAGAGAGGAGGTATAGCGACAGGTGTTGCATCTTCTGCGGTTGCAGGGGAAGGTACCTGGGGAGGGGGTAGTTTGGGTGGGAAGGGATGAGTTACCCAGGGAGTTGCGGAGGGAACGTTCTCTGCGGAATACAGAAAGGGGTGGAGATGGGAAAATGTGGCGAGTGGTGGGATCCCGTTGGAGGTGGCGGTAATTTCGGAGGATTATGTGTTGTATGCAACGGATGATAGGGTGGAAGGTAAGGACTAGGGGGACTGTGCCTCTTTTGCGACTAGGGGGAGGGGGAGCAAGGACAAAGCTGTGGGGTACTGAGGAGCCACAGGTGAGGGCCTCATCTATGATGGGAGAGGGGAACCCCCATTCCCTTAAGAATGAGGACATCGGATGTTCTAGTATGGAATACCCCATCTTGAGTGCAGATTACTCCAGCTTTTTGTGTCTATCTTTGGTTTAAACTACCATCTTCAGTTCCTTCTTACACATTACTTCATTGAAATCATGTTCATATTCATAGAATGTCAACCAAGAAGACTTGGACTAAAGCTCTCAACATAGTAATGGTGTACGTAAAATTCAGTATCACTGATGTGGCGTATAACACACAGCCACTACTTTATTACACATTTAGTGCAAGCAACCAAGCATGAATTCCTACTCCCCTATACATAATGAAGAAATGGGTTGATTGCACTGATGTCAGCAGAGAGCTCTTAGCTGTATGCTGTCTAGATCTTGACACTATGATATCAAAGCTAATTATCAATACATCATTCATTACCTTGGATTCAGAATGGATTCTGTCTGCAATTCTTTGGAAAATTAACGCACGCAGAACAAGAATTATTATTTCATATTCAAACTTTATCATTTCTATTGCTAGAGAAACCATTTTATCCAATTACTATCAATGTTTGCTTTGAGAAATTCTAAATGGCAATGGCATTTAGATAGATTAGAAGAAATAATTAACTTAAAGATGGAAAGGTAGGAATCATATTCAAAGTGTTTTGTGTCACAAATCTGCATGTATACATTAACATGGCTTGCAACATCAGTAAGAGAGACAATGTATTTCTGCTCCTAGAAAAGGGCATTTCGTGAGTGAGGCGATCATATTTATTGATTGATCTCTAACCCTTCTTCAAATCTGATAGTACAGCAACATGCTGCTGCCTGCTCAATATCACAATGTGCCGACACCCCAAGCCAGCGCACATGAATAGTAGCCTACTCCTCTTTGGCAAAAGTTGTAAAATGATAGCACAACTTATGATGAGAAAATTATGACAGGATAATTTGGAGAAAATTTTCCAAAACTTCAATGGAGATCTTGATAGTGAGACTTTCATAGTGAGAAGGGATATGTCACATTCATAAAACTCATCACAATTCAAAAATATTAAGCACACCATCTGAACAGCAATAAACTTGATCAGCAACTAACAAGAAGGTAGTTGACGATTATATTAAAATGCCTTTGTTGGAATACTATTCATGCTGAGCTGTTGTGCTGTTGCATCAGGTTAAGAGAGAGAACCCTTAGTGGAGTGTTGATCTCAAAATGGCATGAGTGAGGGCCTCATCTATGATGGGAGAGGGAACCCTAAAGAATGATGAAAAGTCAGTATTAAATAGCAACTGACATCCGAATCTGCCTACACTGTAGTTATCAGCTGGTCAATAGAAACATAGAAAAAAGGCGCAGGAGTAGGCCATTCAATATGATCATGGCTGATCATCCAACTCAGTATCATGTACCTGCCTTCTCTCCATACCACTTGATCCCTTTAGCCCCAAGGGCCACATCTAACTCCCTCTTAAATATAGCCAATGATCTAACTCCCTCTTAAATATAGCCAATGAGTGAGCTGTTATAATAGTTGTTGCTGAGCTGACATCCTCCCTATTGCTGACACATAAAGCTGGAGTAACTCAGCGGGTCAGGCAGCTTGAGAAAAGTAATAGGTGACCTTTCGGGTCGAGACCCTTCTTTGGATGTCTCGACCCGAAACGTCACCTATTCCTTCTCTCCAGAGATGCTGCCTGACTCGCTGAGTTACTCCAACTTTTTGTGTCTACCATTGGTTTAAATCATCAATTTGCAGTTCTTTCCAACACATCCTCCCTTCTGTGACAGTGTTTGTGCTACAAGACTAATGTAGCACTTTGACTGAATCATCCAGACTCTGGAACTGAATTGCACCTCGACCATAGAACAGAAACTGATTTTGTGCATTAGATTTGACATTTGTAATTGTAAAACACCAAATTATTAGTAGTTAGGTTCAATACATAGCTATTTTCAACCACAATGTCCAGCATTATCAAAACATGTCACTTCTAAAATTGCAGCAGAATATTACATTAACTATAAGAGGAGGGTATTAATATAGTTTGTGTATTTAAGCACTGATTGCAGTGCTTGAGACCACAGCAACAATTTTCAGTGCTAATAAAAGCTAGCTTTTCTCAGGAAGCAACTGCTCGCAGGCAAGTTATTAATTCAGAGAGCAGAGACAGTAAATTGGAACAGTTTGGCAAATATTCATATAAGAGAGTCAGACAAATAGATCGGCCAACACTGATTGAGCCTTGATCTTGCTGTAAGGCAGAAGGAGTTAGCAACATGCTGGCCCTGGCATTGAAATTAAAATGGGATTTTCATTTGAAAATAATACCTACTTGTTATGCTGTGCCATTTAAACAATAAAGATTACATTATATTTTCCAATTGAGATTATTTCCTGGGACTGCTTCAGGTTTGGGAAAATATAAAGATCATTTTGATCAGATTTTTAATGCAAATTTATTTTTGGAAAAGTTAGAAATACTGCCTATTCCTGTTAAAATCAATGGACGTAATTTGTTTATAATTTTCTTTTTTTTTCCAGCAATATACCGTTGAAAATTGATGACCCAGAATATCACCATTTCCAGGTTGCCGTGTGTCATCCTGGAGGCTCAGTCAGGCACTCACCAGGCATTAGCCTCCCTTACATACTTAGCATGATTTCCACATTATTCACACACAGGATGTCATCTTTTGCATGCAACACATCTTTAAAAGCATTATTAAAAGCAAGCTGGAATATGTTGTCCTGGGATGGCCATTGTTGGTTGTGACAACCAACAATGAGCAGGTTGGAACAACCAAGGTTTATCATTGCTCCACTGGTTTCGGCCCACCTTTAAAGCTTGTCTCATACTAACCTGACTATTCATACAAGCTGTGTCCCCCCCCACCGCCCACCACAACAAGTACATGCCACTGATCGCCTGCCTGTCAACTAACCCACAAATGCTCAGGCCTCCCTGAGCACATGATACATAAGTCAAATTCAAGTATAATAGATGGAGAAGATGCAGAATTCAGAATATAGTTCTCAGCATCATGGCCCATCAGTTGCATAGTCCAATGTCCACCACGAGGTTGTGATGAGTTGGACAGTACCCCGGCATATGATGATTCACCTCGAACCCTAAATCCTTTCTGACAATCCTCTCCTCCTTTCCACTGACCATTTACCACCCTTGGCAACCTCATCTCCAGTACCAAACCTCATACTGACATTTGTGTTACCTCCATCCAAAATTCACTGCTTTATGATCTTGGCCTCTGCAACTACTAGATATAAACTATAAACAGCTCTCTGTACTTCAGTATATTCCAACATAAAGTGGACCTTTTAGAGCCCATCTATTTCCAATTTGACTGCTTCCATACTCAGATGCTGTCTCTGTAAGGATTGCTTGGATGCTCCACTCTGATATACCGTACATGGTCAAGCTGTTGCTGGAAGATGCATTTAAATAAAACCAAATATTCATGCAACTTGCTGGTAAAATAGTGCTGTCAGAAGATGTGGGTGAAATGAGGATATATACAGAGAGGGGAAGAGAGAAGAGAGAGGGGAGGGGGAGAGAGGGGGAGAAAGGGGAGAGAGAGAAAGAGGGGAGGGGAGAGAGGGGGGAGAAAGGGGAGAGAGAGAAAGGACAGTGAACAGAGAGAGGGGGGGAGAGTGGGGAAAGGAAGAGAGAGAAAAAATGACAACTTGCCCACTCACTCACATTTTAAATTATCATATAAATAAACAGCTGCATGTTGGTCTTCATTCCTGATACTAAATTTATGTAGAGAAGCAATAGGACTGAATGCACTGGCACTGCTTTATGTGTCTGTGCACCAGCGAGGGAGGCAAAATCGCTATCCCGAGATTTATGACTGGCAACAGATAACTGGAAGTTTCAGGAGAGAAATCAAGAATAGATTTTATACTAAGATGAAGAAAAAGTGGAAAATGAGTCAGAGAGAGAGAGTGAGTGAGTGTTCCACAGAGAGTGTGGAGTGGAAGAGTTTGATGTTATAATTGCATATTGAATGATTACAGCCAGTTAACTTATTAGTGCCTTGTATTAGTACTGATTGTAGTAGCTTCTGGCTAGTGTTAAATTTGTGCTGATCCTGGGGATAAACTTTGGAAATTATTCAGTTCTTTTTTCAATGGTAATTCATTAATGCAAGGAATTCTGATCTGGAGAAAAGAAAAATGGTTAAAAAACACAAAATCTGTGCACAACCTGATCAGATTTAGATATAGAAACAAAATGTGGAGTAACTCAAAGGGTCAGGCAGCATCTGCAGTTCCATCCGACAGATTTTGGTATCATTGGATTTGGTCACGTCAATCTGTTATTCACATTCCAATCAGTTTTAAAGCAACTTTCCGAATGTATGATTTTGTCCATGTGGAGCAATTTCTCATTTGGTAAGTGAATTGATGAATTGCAATCTTATCAATGAACCTCAGTTTACTCAGAATCATCACTTCACTTCAACTTTGCTCACTTAAAGATAATGCACTGATGCATTTTTATGGTACTGTGTTTAAGGAGTTTCAAAAAGACTGATAAAATGCCACACAATATTCTTGTTAGCAAAATTGAAGATCATGGTACAAAATGGCAGAAGCAGCACCAACATCAAATTGACTTAGAGAGAGATGTTTGTAGGTAGACAAAAGTGCTGGAGAAACTCAGCGGGTGCAGCAGCATCTATGGAGCGAAGGAAATAGGCAACGTTTCGGGACAAAACCCTTCTTCAGACTGATGTAGGGCGGCTGGGGGGGGCGGGGAGAAGAAAGGAGAAAGGAAGAGGAGGAGCCAGAGGGCTGTGGGAGAGCTGCGAAGGGGAGGAGACAGCAAGGGCTACCGGAAATTGGAGGTCAATGTTTATGCCGCTAGGGTGCAAACTGCCCAAGAGGAATATGAGGTGCTGCTCCTCCACTTTCCGGTGGTGCTCACTCTGGCCATGGAGGAGGCTCAGGACAGAAAGGTTGGATTCGGAATGGGAGGTGGAGTTGAAGTGCTGAGCCTCCGGGAGATCAGGTTGATTAATGGGGACCGAGCGGAGGTGTTCGGCGAAACGATCGCCAAGCCTACGCTTGGTCTCACCGATGTAGATCAGCTGACACCTAGAGCAGCGAATGCAATAGATGAGGTTGGAGAAGATGCAGGTGAACCAATGTCGCACCTGGAATGACTGCTTGGGTCCTTGAACAGATTCGAGGGGGGAGGTAAAGCAACAAGTGTAGCATCTCTTGCGGTTGCTAGGGAAAGTTCCTGGGGAGGGAGTGGTGCGGGAGAGAAGGGAAGCATTGACCAGGGAGTTATGGAGAGAGCTGTCTTTGCGGAAAACAGACAGGGGGGGAGATGGGAAGATGTGGCGAGTGGTGGGGTCACGTTGTAGGTGGCAAAAATGACGGAGGACAATTTGTTGTATGTGACGGCTAGTGGGGTGAAAGGTAAGGACTAGAGGGATTCTGCCCTTGTTACGAGTGGGAGGATGGGGAGAGAGAGCAGTGTTACGGGGTATTGAACGGGTTACGGGGTATAAACAGGTCCTGTTTATTTTTATTGTATGGCTGTATGGGAATTTCATTTCACTGTGCCATCAGGCACATGTGACAATTAAATCTATCTTGAATCTTGAATCTTGAAGAGACCCTGGTGAGAGCCTCATCTATAGTAGGGGAGGGAAACACCCGTTCCCTGAAGAATGAGGACATTTCCGATGCCCTGATGTGGAACACCTCATCCTGGGAGCAGATGCGTCGTGGACGGAGGAATTGGGATTAGGGGATGGAGTCCTTACAGGAAGTAGGGTGGGAAGAAGTGTAGTTTAGATAGCCATGGCAGTCAGTGGGTTTATAGTGGATGTCGATCAGAAGTTTATCACCTGCGATGGAGATAGTGAGGTCAAAAAATGGTAGGGAAGTGTTCAGGTGTATTTGAGTGCCGGATGGAAGTTAGAGGTGAAGTTGATGAAGTTAGTGAGTTGTGTGTGGGTGCAGGAGGTAGCACCAAAGCAATCGTTGATGTAGCGGAGGTAGAGGTCGGTGATGGGGCCCTGGTATGCCTCGAACAAGCATTGTTCGACGTACCCTACAAAGAGGCAGGCATAGCTGGGCCCATGCGCGTACCCATAGCTATGCCTTGTATTTGGAGGACATGGGGGGAGTCAAATGAGAAGTTATTGAGGATAAGGACCAACTCCGCTAGGCGGAGGAGAGTATTTGTAAATGGCAGCTTTTCAAACTGGAGAGAGGTGCACAGTGAATTTGCCAAAGTATGTATATAATAACATCGTAGAGCCCGCGATCTCTGGTTAGAGACCGACATTGGGGACTCCAAGCCACAGGAGTTTCGACCGCCTCGACGCGGGAGTTTCGATTGCCCTGACATGGGGGCTTCGACAACCGGCTACAGGAGCTTCGATCCCCCCGACTGCAGATGGTTCGACTGCCCTGGCCTCGGGAGAATAAAGAGGAAGGATATTGGACTTTATTGCCTTCCATCACAGTGAGGAACGTGGGGAATACGCTGTGGTGGATGTTGATATTAACTATAATGTAGTTGTGTGTCTTGTTGCTTTTTTTTTAGTATGTCTGTATGGTAATTGGAATTTCACTGTACCTTAATTGGTACATGAGACAATAAACTGACCTTTAAACCTTGACCTTGATACTCTATATTAATAAATTGAATTCAGAGTTGCATAGATCAGTCTAGGATTGTGTGAAAACTGTATAGTAAACATTGGATAGGTTTACTGCAATGAACTACCTCAGCAATTTATCTTAAATACAACACCATAAATGGTGTTTGGTTTCCCAGAGCCAGTCACGGTGCTGTCCTGCCTCACAAGAGGTCTAACACTTTGTTATCGTTGCTATGTGATGACAACAACATTATTTTGACCATTTCAAAATCGTGGGTGAGGAATAGCTTGAGGGCATAGCTTTAAAATGAGAGGGGCAAAGTTAAAGGAGATGTGAGGGGCAAGATTTTTTACACAGGTGGGTGTCTGGGACAATCTGCTTGGAGTAGTGATGGAGGCAGATGGAATAGTGCTGTTTTAGAGGCTATTAGATTAGCACATGGATATGCATGGAATGGAGGGTTATGGATCATATGCAGGCAGATGAGATTAGTTTATGTTGGCTTCATGTTTGGCACATGTATAGTGGGCTGAAGGGCCTATTCCAGAGCTGCTTTATGTTTTCTGTTTTATGTATTTACAGCAGTCGGTGAAAAAAGAAAATTGAGCACTTGAGCTTTGAATCAAATCAGTTGAAAAATGCCATGTTTGTTTTTAATATTGCTATTTAACCTGTAAAACATCCATGTCTGGTTGGTACTGATCTGTGTAATAGCCACCTGTCCCTTTTATACGATGATAGAACTTTATTTATCCCAGGAGGGAATTTGTGACAATAGATATACAAAAGAAGATAACCAAAGGATGGGTAAACAGCGATCCTAGAAGAGCTAAGAGGTGAAGTGGAAGATATTGGTTTAATTTAGTTTAGTGCAGAGATATAGTACGGTAACAGGCCCTTCGGCACACCAAGTCCGTGCCGATCAAAATCACCCTGTACACTTACACAAAGTACACACATTGGGGCCAATTTATAACTTTACCAAAGCCAATTAACCTACAAACCTGTACGTCTTTGGATCAACTTTAATTACTCTCACTAAGGGCACATAAGCATTCGGTAAATGCCTGAGCTCAATTGTGTCTGCAGACACAATACAATTGATTGTGTGCAGGTAAGTTCAAACAATGGCTGATACTCTCACACAAAGTGTGGTAGCAACCAACATGAACTTTTCCATCTTATTCTATTTCCTGAGTTCCAATTTTGACAGTGTTTAATTAAGACTAAGTGTCAGGAGAGATCAAAACTGTTACAGCGCACCTGGGTCATAGATATAAATTAGGTCAGGGTTCCCACCCAGAACGCAGTAATCCCTATGGGAAATGCATGGATATATGAAGACCAGATGTGGACATGATTGGTCTCGGGGTGATGCCCTCTGGAGCTCTATTTACCTTCCAGACTTGCATGAATAAAAGCCATGTGAAGAAGTAACAGTAACTAACTGGCCCCATGGGCCATAATCCCAAACCACAGTTCCTAAGCCTTCAGGAGGGAGATGAGGGGAGTAAATTAGAAATGGTAAAATAGATGGGAAGCAATGGTCTAAGTTTGATAGAAAACAGGAATTCTCACTATTTTCAAATATTATTAATGACATCTTACCATGCTATTGTTTCTATGGATATAGATTTTAATTTAGATATTTGTTTTTATTTGTGAATTATAAATATATTTATTCTTCAGGGCTCTCTCCTGTCATTCTTTTCAATGGTCTCAGAAAAAATATCAGGTACATTGGTAAAAATGCCATTTAGTTAGGCTTGATATTACAACAAATCATCTGGGCAATAAAGGCATGCTGAGAATGGCTAGGTAATCTGTTCTGCCAAGTTACATTCAAACCAGGAAGGATCCCCTGTATTATTTATTTTAGAAGCTTTATTTTGCATTACATATATCATATTTGATGCATTCATCTTGATGATAACATCACTTTTTTGTTTGAACGGAAGATTTAAATAATCTTTGCATTTTTACTTCACAATTTATATGTTAAAAACAACTATTTAAGCTGCTTCAAAGCAAGGCAAAAACATGTGAGCAGTCAAATATTCATCACCATCTCAACTTCTGAGGCAATGTTAGCAGCACTGTTGATTTATTCTTTCTGTGTACGAATTAATCAATGAAGCATTGTTTATGATTTGTCCCACAGACCATAGTAAAATGCTAAGAGATTAATGACCTTGGCGAGCAAAACTAAGCAGCCATGGGTTCTTCAAACATATAACAGACATGCACATTTACAGTTCATGAATTTGCAGTTCATCCCTGATTATTGTACTCTCTCATGCGATGAACCGTAATCTACTAGGTGGAGTAGACTCGATGGGCCGAATGGCCAAATTCCACTCCTATGTCTTATGATCTAAACAAAGATTGAATCCCTGCAATATATTCAAGCACATTTTTGGACACCAGCATTTATGGTTAGACTGATATGCTGCAGAGCACACCTACGTCCTTAGGAACTGCATCCATTGTCCAGCACTGTATCAGCTAAAGAAGACAGTTTTCTACAAAGTGAATCACATGAAACATTCTTGTTATCCACCAAGCAATTGAATTGGTGTCTATAGTTATCCTAGTGTGGGTATTTCAAAGGGAGAGATTAATTTGTATGCGACTCATCTATGAAGGTTAAGAACTACTCCAGTAGTCTTTTAAGGGACAGTCCTTCCCTAGCTAATGCCAATGGAGGCCACTGCAGAGGTTACAGTATGTACAACCTGCACTAATTTGCCAATGGACTACATTTAATAGGATTTTTGTAGATGTGGATTTTTGTATGAGGTTGTTTGACTTGTCCTAACCTCACTCTAGTGTCAATCTCTACTATTGCAATGTCTGAACAGGGATCAGATAATGGAGTGCCTGCTCCCTGGTCAGTACAATAGGCCATACAAACGCACCAGATTACATCAAACACCCTTTCCCAGTGTTCAAGTCAAGGCAGGATATTCCACAGACAAGTTTGGACTCACAATTACTAAAAGCAGAATAATCATATGTCCTACACGTGATCCCTACCCCATTGTACATGAGTGAACATCATTTCCACAGCCTGGGATGAAAGAGGGATAGATCCCCCTACAATGTTCTTTGTTTGTCTCCTCAACCCAATTCTTTCAGCTGAAGGGAATCTGCTTTCTGTTGTTTTAAAGGCTATTTTGGGGAGGGTTGAAACCATGATTGACCTTTGTAAGCAAAAAGCTAAAATCAATCCAAACGTAGGTAAAACAGCATCTGCAGTTCCTTCCTACACTTAAGGAACAATGGCCTCTCCTTAAAAATTGTAAGCTCTTTCCAGTCAGACAAGTGTAATCGTTATTCTGCACTCAACAAAGTAGAGTGGACCCAAATAGCAATGGAAATTTTAAATATGCACAAGTTAAAAAACATCATGAGCACAGTAATACTTTAATTTACTTTACTAAAATATAGTGATATTGTAAAATTCCACATTAAAAAAAAAAATCCCATGCAACATTTTATTTTGGTGGTGGTGTAATCATATCTGCAAAGGTGTGATCGAGTGTATTCACTTTCATAAGGTTAAGTGGCTGTACATTAACTAGAGTTTATAGTCCACAAACCCATATATTCAGCAGAGGTTTAAAGTCCCAGAAAGTCATGAGAGATCCAAGGGCTTTATAAGTGAACATGTTGTAAGAACTGAGAGGGACAAACAGAGAGCCCATCTACACCCTGTCATGCCTCTCCCCTTATTCAGCTTTCCTCTGCCCCCTCCATAATCATTCTGAGGAACAATGAAATTGTTACTTGCAAGTTTACTGGCACATTAGATGCAACAACAATGATAAGAAATGCACAATAAATTATCAGTTATTTTGAGGAAATGAAATCATGATAATGCAAAAAAAAAACCCCATAGAAACATAGAAAATAGGTGCAGGAGTACGCCATTTGGCCTTTCAAGCCTGCATCGCCATTCAATATGATCAAGGCTGATCATCCAACTCAGTATCCTGTACCTGCCTTCTCTCCATACCCCCAGATCCCTTAAGCCCCAAGGGCCACATCTAACTCCCTCTTAAATATAGCCAATGAACTGGTCTCAACTATCTTCTGCGGCAGAGAGTTCCAGAGATAAATGTTTGGTAAATGTTTTTCTCATCTTGGTCCTAAAGGATTTCCCCTTTATCCTTAAACTGTGACCCCTTGTCCTGGACTTCCCCAACATCGGGAACAATCTTCCTGCATCTAGCCTGTCCAACCCCTTAAGAATTTTGTAAGTTTCTATAAGATCCCCCCTCAATCTTCTAAATTCTAGCAAGTTCAAGCCGAGTCTATCCAGTCTTTCTTCATATGAAAGTCCTGACATTCCAGGAATCAGTCTGGTGAACCTTCTCTGTACTCCCTCTATGGCAAGAATGTATTTCCTCAGATTTGGAGACCATAACTGTACGCAATACTCCAGGTGTGGTCTCACCTGTAGAGTGACCATAGGATGCAAAGTTTGGTGTTGATATAAGTTGTTTGGGTTATGCAGGGTTTATTAAGAACTTGATGTTTGATGAGAAGAATCTGCTTTTGAACCAAATGTCCCAAATGAACAAAAATGCCCCAATTTTTGCAC